>NW_018164518.1:459751-474631 GCF_001263595.1 Phalaenopsis equestris | reverse complement strand
TATATATATATATAAAGTCATACCTAAAGATATTTTCTATGTTTTTATCCCTATTGTCTAATAAGAACACTATTTTGCCATTTGACACTAGTAAGATGTGAGCATAATTCTGGCTTGATTCTAACAATTTTTTATTAAGGCTCAAGTTATTTATAAGCATCATTAGATCATGTTTTGAGCAAGCTTATAGCAAAATATATTTATGGGTTATATATGATTCAAATAAGATTCACACATCATTCAGGCATGCTTTCAGCAATGATTTGAACATTTCTTCCATTCAACTTATGATGGACTGTAATGAATAATTAATAAATATGAGAAGGCTAATTTCATTTGAAATAAATATTTGAAAGATTTTCTTACCTTCTTCAAATACAACATGAAGACAGAACAGAAACATAAAAGAAGGTAGGAAACTAGAAGAAAGGAAGGCTCTGAATATGATGGAACGCAGAAGCATACATTACTATTATTCTCAAAACTAAGTCACTCAGTTATTTATACATAAATGAAACCTGGGTAATTTGAACCCAAAGAATAAGATAACAAACGTGGTTTAAATTCTGTAAATGCTAACATCCTCCCTCAATTGAAGAATCCATTGAAGAGAATTTTAGTTTGGAGCTAAGTTCTTGGAATCAACTATTGAAGAGAGGTTTGGTAAGATATATGTGAGCTGATTTGTAGAGTTAATGTGGTGAACAATAATTTGATTTTTTTGAATACATTATCTGATGTAGTGGCAGCTAAATTTCATGTGCTTGGTCCTAGCATGAAACACCAGATTATTGGCAAGAGCAATTTTTGAGGTATTGCCATAATATAAAATAATAGGTTCAGTAGTTGAAGTTCGAAAGTCATGTAATAGACGATGCAACATAATGATGTCAATAGCAGAAGTATCAATGATACAATATTTGACTGTAGTGAAGGAACAAGCTATAGTTTGTTGCTCTTTAACAGATAAGAAAATAAGAGTAAAGCTAAGAATAATATAATAAGATGTGATGAATTTGAGGTCCGACAGATCTCCAAACCAATTAGAGTCAACATAGGATCGATGTTAAATCAAGGTTACTTTATGATATATGTAAGCTGAAGTTTGAGTGACAAGAATATATCAAAAGCTATGCATCAACAATTGAAATTTATGTTGGGTAGGTCGATGCATTGCTTCATTAGCTTGATTGACAACATATGACAAATCAGGTCGAGTAATGGTGAGATACTTCAGGTATCCAAGAAATTTCCTATAGAAGGAGGATCACAATATGGAGTGACATTGGGTATAGAAGTGTTTTAGCAAGAGGTAAATGGATTTGGACTGATTTAGCATTGATCATGTCAGACGTATGAAGTAGCTGATTAGCATAGGTGGCTTGATGAAGTTGAAGAGTAGATGAAGTAGGAAGGGTCGTAAGACAAATGAAATTGAAAATGGAACCCAAATTTTGTTATCGTACATTGTTGTTGAAGTTTTTGGAGGATAAGATTAATGTTTTTTTCTTATGATTCCCAGTGAAGAAAATATCATCAACATAAATGAGAAGATTGAAGTGAACATTTCTTTTATGTAGTAAAGTCAAAAAATTCAGCATTATTAGGACCGAATTTCAGTTGCTTGAGATTGATTGTGGTAAACCACTATCAAAGTGCTTGTTTAAGACTATGTAAAGCTTTCTCGAGGTGACAAACATAGTGAGGATTGGTGTGATCCATGAAACTTAGATTTTGCTTCATATGAATAGTATCAATTAAGTGACCATGAAGGAATCCAGTTTAGATATCCAACTAATTAAGAATAAACCAATCATTGGTGATGACATGGGTGAAGAGAACCCAAATTCTAGGCATTTTTGGCGACATGACTGAAGGTGTGTAGTAAGTAAAATGGTGTTTGAACCCTTGAGCAACTAGTCAAACTTTGTAACGAGCAACAGATCCATCCTCATGATGTTTAGTCCTGTATGTTCATTTACAACAAAAAAGATTTTGGTTTGAGGAAGGAGGAAAAAGGACCTAGGTAACTTGAGCTTATAAGGCTTAAAATTCTTTTGGGATAGCTTTACACTGGTGATGATGTTTGATAGATTCAATATAACAAGCGGGATGTAATTGGTGGGCGAGATTAAAGATTTATTTAAGCTTAAGGTGTCCAATTTTGGAGCAAGTATTTATGTGATGATTGGGAATGGGAAGTGAAAGATGGGAAGATAGAGGAGAGTGAAGGGTTTGAACTGATTGGGAGGAAGAATGAGGGATATTTGAGTAAGTAGGCTAGATGGAGTGAAGTTATGTGGAGAGAACAAGTTGTTTGACTAGTTTAATAGATAAGGTGTAAAGATTATTGGGTCAACTTAAAGATGGGCGGATGGAGGAAGTAGGAACTAACGAGAGAGGAGGTGGATGGGATGGAGGTGAAGATGTGAGGGTGTAGGATGACGATATGTGTTGATATGATAATATGCTTTCATTAAATATGAAATTTCTAGAAATGTAGATTTTCTATGTTTGAGGACCTATATATTTATAACTTTTTTGGTTGGCATAAAATCCTAAGAAAACACTTTGATAAAAAAAAAGGGAGAGAGTTTATGTTGTGAATAACGATGGAGCCAGATAAAGCATTGACATCCAAAGACTTTAAGATATTTATAAGTAGGAGATTTATCATGGAGACGTTCATAGAAAGATTAAAATTGAGTTATTTTTTAAGGTGACCTATTAATTAGATAATATGTAGCTAGAAGGATATCAACCAGAGAGTATGAGGTAACAAAGCCTCATGCGTCAGAGTACAAGTTGTTTCTAGAGGATGCCATTGTTTTATTTCAGCAACACCATTCTATTTGGGTGTGTATGGAAAAGTATATTAATGAGAAATTCCATAATTTTTAAGAAAGGTTTTGAAGCTATTATTAATCTACTCACCATCCCCACCAGTTCTTAGAATTTTAATGTGAGTATTGCATTGATTTTGAACAAGTTGCTTGGATTTAATAAAAATTTTCGGAGTTCCAGTTTTGGTGTGTATGGAAAAGTATATTAATGAGAAATTCCAGTTCCAGTTTTAATATTTGAGTAATTAAATGCAAGGAAAATGTGTATGATCATCTACAAAGGCAACATAATATATGAAAAATTGCAAAGAAAAAATTGGGGATGAGCATCATACATCAGAATGTATGATATCAAGTGGATGAGAAGCTTAAGAAGTATAAGTCTAGAAAAGTAATTTTTGACTCTTAGCCAAGTGACATGAAGTACAATTGAATTTCTGAAGCTGATGATGAAGAGAAGGAATACAACTCATAAGAGATTTTTGAAGTTGACGACTGGGATGATAGAGTCTTCCATGCCAGAAATTTGGTACTTATCGAACTATGAGAAGAGCAAGTGATTGCATTGAAGAGGTATCCAATGGAGGGGGAGAGGCCTTGCACATATGATCCTTTAAGAATTATTTTGCTGGTCTGTAAATCCTTGATAGCATATCCTTTAGCCGTGAAAATAAAAGCACGGGAGTTAGTAGAAGTTTGTTTAATAATAAAAGATTGTAAGCAAGATTATATATGTACATGATGAGTACCTATAAGTAATTAATAACCTACATGTCTGATTTGGTAGAAGACCTTATCTAGTGCTAGCAATGGAGAGTTGTTGTCCATTACTGATTGTGATAGAGTTGTCTTCGTTGTATCGTTGAAATCGTGAGAAGTGCTTTGAATCAGTCATGAGATGCTCAGAGGCTTCGCTGCCCGGGCACTATGAATTAGTCGAATGGGAGTCAAAATCAGTGATTAGAGCCGTGGCCAATTGATAGTTTTGGCCATGATGATGCCAACACTTAATGGTGAGATGTCTTGTCTTATTGCAAATTTGACATACAACCCTGACTTTTGAAATGTTTGCGCTAGATGAAGGGGGGCGTGACCCTGGAACAACAGCAAAATTGATGCTGGGACGAGAATAAAATCTGCATCTCATTCCTTACTTGTTAAGACAAACACCAATAAGGAAAATTATCACATACTTGTAAGAATTTCCTCAAGCCCCTCATATGATTTCAGTCCATAACTACCTAATCTACCATTCATCAAGTTATCAAACAGAACCAAAGAAAAAAAAAATGCTGCAAATTGTGAACAGGCATCATCACTATCACGCATTTGAATCACAAACCATAACATTTAGTAATGGGACACACCTCCAAATCAGTTATTTAGAAACCTGGCTGCAAAATTCATGATTTTACCATTTTTCCCCCCAAAAAAGAAAAAAAATTACAGGACGAGCAATTCTAAATCAAAGAAACTCGTTCATCGCATTTCCACCGCAGCATTTCTATCGACGCTGCAACTCAAAGCATCAGCCAACCCTCCCTCCTCCTCCTCCTCCTCCTCCCCCTTGCTGCTCCCCACCTCCTTAGGCCTCATCCTAAGCCCATCCCCACCCCGCAACACCTCCACCACCTCCTTCATCGGCGGCCTGTTGTCAGGATCCCTATCCGTGCACTTGAGCGCCAAAAACAGAACACTCTGTAGCTGAGCCCTGTCTACCCGCCCCCCCATCCTCTGGTCCGCGAGCTGCTCCCAGTTCCCCTGCTCCATGAGCGGCCTTGCCCACTGCAAAATGTCTCGCTTTTTGCCTGCGGGCAGCCTCTCGATGGGCTTGCGGCCGCTGACGATCTCAAAAAGAAGGATGCCGAAGCTGTAGACATCGCAGGATTCGGATACTTTGCCCCACATTGCGTATTCGGGGGCGAGGTAGCCGAGCGTTCCTTTTACTCTTGTGGTGACGTGGCTGACGTCGTCGGGGATGAGTTTGGCGAAGCCGAAATCTGCCACCTTTGGGCGGAATTTGGAGTCGAGGAGGACGTTGCTGGCTTTAATATCTCTGTGGATTATGTGGGGGTTTGCCTCGTGATGCAGGCACCTTTATGTGTGCGGGACAAGGTCAGTTAGCAGTTTTTATAATGCATAAGTAAATATAATAGACTGTAATATTCCCTAATTCCTTTCACTCATGCGCCACTTATGTATTTAATGAATCATTCTGTGTAGCTCTGCATGCGGACTGTAATAATATGTCGTTATTTGTGCTATATCATGGATGTTATTTCAGAATTATTGAAAAAGAAATCATATATTTCACTTCAAAAACCCATAAATAGCCTCCGCGGTTTCACTTCAATACCTCAAAATAACACCGCAAAGATTATTTCTAGGTTATTTAAGAGAAATTATATATTCCAATTCAATAACCCCAAAATAACTCTGAAATAATCTCCGCGGTATTATTTCTGGATTATTGAAGAGAAACCCAGCGCGGATGTTATTCCATGATTATTTTTTGGTTATTGCGGAGTCTGCGGTTTCACTTTAATATTTTTAAGGTGGACACGATATAACACACATGACGATTATTACTGAGAGTTCGCACGTAAAGCTACGTTAGGAGTCCAGACAGAAAGTTTTTCCTGGTCAGTGAAAATTCTATGTACGGATTTTGCATACATATGAATTTCTTGTACAATCATATTGTCAAACGTTATATTCATTTATAAGATGATTTACAATATGATTGTAAAACTAATCCCTAATATTCTCTTCTAGTCAATATAATTTTCATAATTTTTTGTTAGAATACTATCAACAAATGACATTAGGCCTGCATTACATACATACATGTTCCAATTGCTTTGACATTGAAAGTTGGAACCTTTCCTACTCATTTACAGAGAATTATACTATAATGACCAATAAAATATGAGCGTGTCATCATGCAGAATTAACTGAAATGTTTTTTATGCTAATTGTATTTGACGAATGACACTGTTGATATTAGTGGACGCCAGCCATGAAATTTTTGCCAGGTTTCCAATATATCAAGGAAACTGTCCACCTGTCAAGCCTTGTATTTTTTTTATTTTCATTATTTTGCGTTAAAAACCTGCTGCAAGTTTTTGTCTCCAAGCTGGATCGATTAATAATTGTCGGGCCTAAGTAGGGCTATCAAAACGGCTCGTTGTTCGCGAATAGCTCATATTCGGCTCATTCGTTAAGTTAACGAGCCGAAAAAGAACGAATATATATTCGTTCGTGTATTCGTTCGTGTTCGGCTAGTTTTGGCTCGAAATACTACTAATCAATTATATATATATATATATATCTTTGATGAGTAATATTTTTAAAAATTTTAATGGACAACAAGGCTACAAAGATTTATAATCAATTAAAAGTATCAATGAAGAAAAGAAAATAAAAATTATTAAATTAGATTCAAATGATGTTTTAAATCTTGTCCCAATCATTAAAATCTTATGACTATGTGATTAGGGTTTGTCAAAATGACTTTTTGTTCGTGAACGGCTTGCTTAGAGAAACGAGCTGAACACGAACACACTTTGTAAGCTTGAAATATAAACGAGCCGAACACGAACTGAGCCTGGGCTCGCTGGTGTTCGACTCATTTACACCCCTAGCCTAAGGCAATGGTGAGAGCGGAGAGAGGCTGTTTAAGCTGTCTTTGCAGTTACCATTTGATGCTATGTGTACATGAGAATTTCCGCCTAAGAAATCTAAACGAAATAAACAAAAGTTTGAAAGCTACGGAGATATTTCTTATTATCTCATTTGGTCGTCGGTTTCATTAGTATCTGTTTAACACTAATGCAATTGGCAAGAAAATCCCAAGTTATTTCCAGAAAAAAAAGAAGATAGGAAATAATGTGCAATATCCAAACATAGTTTATGTCATAGCAAACAAATTATCAGCGTGTTATTACATCTTCTAATCTCTCTCTTAAAATGTTAAAGCAAATTCTATAATTTAAAATCTATTAACTGCAGCTCGTGGTTCGCGAACAGCTCGGGTTCGGCTCGATAAGAAGCTCGTGTTCGGCTCATTCGCTAAGTTAACAAGCCAAACACGAACAACACAAACTAATATTTGTTCGTTCGTGTTCGGCTCGTTTTGGCTCGAAATACTATTAATCAATTATATATATATATATCTTTGATGAGTAGTATTTTTAAAAAATTTAATTGACTATTAAACTACAAAGATTTATAATCAATTAAAAGTATTAATTAAGAAAATAGAATAAAAGTTATTAAATTAGATTCAAATGATGTTTTATATATTATCCCAATCCTTAACATCTTATAGCTACCTGATTAGTGTTGTCAAAACAACTCTTTGTTCATGAACGGCTCGTGTTCGACAGTTAAACGAACGAACGAGCTGAACACGAACACTTTTTGAGCTCGAAATATAAACGAGCCGAACACGAGCTGTTTAGCCAAATCATTTATGGCTTCCTTTTTAAAAAAATATTTTTATCTTAACTGCACCCTAAATCATCATTATTATTATTATTATGATTATTATTATTGTTAGTGAGAAGTTAATGTTTGGAGTACTTACGCAATACCCTTGGCTGATCCAACGGCGATGCGCATGCGTGTCTGCCAGTCAAGCGGCGCATCGGCCAGAAAATGACCGTGCAGATGGCTTAAAAGGCTGCGGTTAGGCATATAATCGTAAATAATAAGGCGTTCGTTACCGCCGGCGAAATAGCCCCTCAGCCCCAGCAGATTCTTGTGCCTCACTCTTCCCAGCACCTCCACCTCCACTATGAACTCCATCTCCGATTTCGCCGTCATCGTCTTTAGCCGCTTCACCGCTATCTGCGTCGAATAATTACTTCATTAAAATTGAATTTGGAATATTTACATATATGCCACACAGTTCTGCTGTATTTACATATCTAATGCTTAATTTGTCGTATTTATGATATGACACTTTGGTATGTATTCCACTTTTATAAAGTTGGTGATAGTGATCCTTATTTTTGACATGATGTTAATTATTTGAGTGTTATGCATGTAAATATCAAAGTTTGTGCGTTAGATATGTAGATATAAAAGAATTGCGTGGTATGTATGTAAATTGCCCGCTAATTTTTGATGTTACATCTTTAGTTCTAGACCAAAAAACATTTAATAACTCAGGTAACATTAGTCTGTTTGGAACAGCTGTAGCTTATTGAATAATTTATTGATAAGCTGATCAGAAATAATCTACTGATAAGCTACTTGTGGTGACTATTACAAATTTTTATTATTTTTTTGAAAAAATCAGACTGCAGCCAGAATACTGTGCGGTGAGAAAATGTTATTTTCAGTGTTTTGAAAATGCATAAGCTGCTAAAAGACAATTTATCCAAACGGACCTAATACTTTTTCAAAACGCCATCGCACCAAATAAATTATCTCAAACAGTTAAACTAGTTGCGCTATTCAAGAGTTTCACAATTTTTAAAACTGTTTATAAATATATTTGAGTGTTATGCATGTAAATATCAAAGTTTGTTCGTTAGATATGTACATATAAAAGAATTGTGCGGTATGTATGTAAATTGCCCTCTAATTTTTTATGTTACATCTTTAGTTCTAGACCAAAAACATTTAATAACTCAGGTAACATTAGTCTGTTTGGAGCAGCTGTAGCTTATTGAATAATTTATTGATAAGCTGATCAGAAATAATCTACTGATAAGCTACTTGTGGTGACTATTACAAATTTTTATTATTTTTTTGAAAAAATCAGACTGCAACCAGAATACTGTGCGGTGAGAAAATGTTATTTTCAGTATTTTGAAAATGCATAAGCTACTAAAAGACAATTTATCCAAACAGACCTAATGCATTTTCAAAACGCCACCGCACCAAATAAGTTATCCCAAACAGTTAAAATAGTTGCGCTATTCAAGAGTTTCACAATTTTAAAATTGTTTATAAATGGTCAGCGCTAATATTTTCATGACTGAAAATTCTTATTTTGTATTAGAGCAACAAATCTCTGTAAAGGTGAATGTTTTTTTTTTTCTTTGTAAAAAGCTGGATTTTTTTCTTAAATCGATCAACGATGGATCTCACCTCCGACCCATCGCCGATGCGGCCCCAATAAACCGTCCCGAAGCCGCCTTCGCCGAGCTTGTAATCATCATGAAAGTTGTTTGTAGCGTGGAGGATATCCTTGAGCCGGAAAACCTCCCATGGGAACTCATGGCTGCCGCTAGACCCCAGCAAACTGCAGTTTCCAAACAATGTTTTGATTTATAAACTTAATGGATTTGTGATCCAAAATCTGAAATTTAACACTTCGAACTGTACTTACTTGTTGGAACTTTCGTTTTCCCCGCGAGATGTGCAGCAGAGAAGCTTCATCATCTCCGACGCCTGGAATTAGGGTTAGGGTTTATGAGGTGGGAGGAAATTATTATAAAGGGGAGGGATAGCCTCAGACATTTTGTTATCGAAGAATTCACTTACAAATGGCCACGACGGTGGGGTCCACAGTTTTTTCAGGTAAACGTATACATAGATGATGAATAAAAATTATTTTGTCAGGACTTTTAACATAGATAATCATTCAAAATTCAATGAAATCATGCCACCTGATGATGATAATAAAAAAAAAATCTGCCTAGTAACATAAGATAATATTACTTTCGTGTTATTCATGTATTATTGTTTGTTATTCAAGTGTTATTAATGTGTTATTTTGTGATTATAACATTTAAAATATTCCTAGAACATAATAATACCTGAATAATATATAATAACACCAGAATAATTCGGAATAGCACATGGGGAATATTCCTGTATTACCGGACCGATTTTTATTTTTTTTCTGTCACCGTCACATGACGTGATTTCATTGAGCTCCGAATGATTATTTATGTTAGGAGTCCTGACAGAATAGGGGCTCATATGACAAATAGGGTTTGCCATCTGAAGACAGATTTGGGTTCACGGTTGTTATTCTCTTTTGTCCGTTTATGAATGGATGAAATTTTGAAGAATTCATAGATTTAAAATTCAAAATTAGAAAAAAATTAATTAAGAAATATTATGTTTGACATTGTCGATGTTTTGAGACGGCAGCAATGTGCATACTTTTTTTTTTTAATGAAAAGATTATGAAATTACTGTTTTTTTTTCTTTTTGATTGAGATATAATCTTAAAATAAAATAAAAATTAATAAGGAAATAAAAAATAAAAATTAATAATTTTTTTATAATTTAGAGATCGATTTTACATATAATGATATGAGTTTATTAAATAATTATAATATTTTAATAATTAGTAAAATTGAAATAGTGAATATCTATTAAGTTTTGATTGTGCAATTATAAAAAAAATTATTTTAGAAATATTTAGTGAAATTAATAACATTTTTTTAAAGGTTGAGAGGGAAAATTTTTAGTTTAAATTTTTGTAAGAATGATTAAATTCAAAATTTGAAGTAAGATTTTTCATGTATTTTTGGCGATTTAATAATTTTAGTAAGGGCTTTATTTATTTGTTTTTGTTGAAATTTAATTTTGTCAAATATTTTCAAGGAAAATAATTTTAATAAATAAGATAAATGCTAAGATATTAGAAATACATATATAAAAATAAAATTCAATTTATCTCGATGAAAAAAAAAAATCATATTTGCAGTACTAATGCTTTAATCAATATCTAAAGAAAGAATAACTCGGTGACATGGCTGATAAAAAATTGACTACGTAAAAACTCAAAGTGAATGGGGGTGTAAACGTGTTTGGTGTTCGGTTCGTTTATATTTCGAGCGTAAAAAGTGTGTTTGTGTTCTGCTCGTTTGTTTAGTGAGCCGAACACAAGCTGTTCACGAACAAAGAGTCGTTTTGACAACCTTAATAATGTAGCCATAAGATGTCAACGGTTGGGGCAAGATTTAAAAATTATTGTTTATATTAAAACATCATTTGAATCTAATTTAATAAATTTGTTTCTATTTTCTTAATTCTTACTTTTAGTTGATTATAAATCTTTATAGTCTTGTTGTCAATTAAATTTTTTAAAAGTACTACTCATCAATCTATTTATATATATATATATATATATAATTGATGAGTAATATTTCGATTCAAAACGAGCCGAACATGAACGAACAAATTTTTGTTCATGTTCGCCTCGTTAACTTAGGGAACAAGCTGAACACGAGCTTCTTAACGAGTCGAACACGAGCTGTTCGCGAACAACGAGCCATTTTGACATCCCTAGAAGTGAATGACGACACTCTCAATATATCATATGGAAAAATTATCCACTAAAATCAATTGCCGATCGTAAAATGACAACAAAACCAAAACTTGTGAATTCTTCTTGATAATGTAATATGAGCATCATTGTGAGTTGAATTAATAGACATTTTCCGATATTTAGGAAATTATTTATTCAATTTTTTAGGATAATATCAATGTATCATTTTATAAAATAGATTTTTCCTAATTATTAATTTAATGCTATTAATATGCAAACTCCTGGTTTGTAGTTATTGTATTTTGAATTATTTGCATAGTGTTTATATGGGTGCATTGTTTAATTTAGGATTACAATTTTAAAAGCTCTATTATGTATAAGATACGCTCTAATTGTATTATTACACCTTTAAACTCTTGTTAATTTTATCTAATTATGTTTTTTTATTGATAATTTTGCTAACACTTAGTAGTATTTGGTAGGTGAATTTTACTTAATGAATTAATAGTATCCTAAAAATTTGTTGTAATTCCATGATTTATATTGTTTTGTGTATAACATACATTTAAACAAACTATAAAAAAGATATTACATATTTGATAAAATTACGATTAGTTTAACAAAATTAGTACATGTTTGAATTAACAAAAGTTTATAATGTTTACATTTTATAAATTTGTTTTGATAAATATTTAACTTATTATTTTATAACTAACATTTAGTTTTTAATAAATTTTAAATTATGGTTAGTGCTTTGAGCATGTTTATTGGAATATTTATAAAGTTTATATTTAGTATTTACCTATATAACTAGTTATTTTTAGTTGTGTGAATGCATATTATAATGGTCATCTTGCTTAATTCTCATGGGTATAATCTCATCTTAATATAAATTAAATTTTATTTTTTTTTCTTCTACTTGTACATTTAACTTTATTTGTAAAATTCTTTGATATTATACTGAATTAATTACTCAATGCACTTTTTAAATTGTAATTAGTGTGCAAGTAATTTAAATAAAAATTTAATATAAATTTTAAATTATAATTACTATATTAAAAAATACTAGAGGATTGTTTTAATTGACCTTAGAGGGGCGACAAATTTGAAATCTTCTGAAGAATAAAAAAATAAAGCTCACTAAAAATGCAGCAAAAAAGACCTAGAAGAGTGGAGAAAATAGGTGAAGTTTTACACCCCCAATAGTTAGTCATTCATTGGAGTGACAATGCATAGCCAAAATTTCATTCAATCTTTGGTGCATTATGTGTAGCCCGACTAAAGCGCATGAGTCAATTTTTTCCATTTGCTTATATTTTATTGTTATTAGAGATCAATTACTTATTAAATACAAAAAGAAAAAAAATCTTGAGGGGTAATCATAATAGTAAAATGAATAAATATTATACCATTGAACTAAAAGAAGCATTTAATACATTTTAAAAAATTAATATGATGCTCAACTTATTATATTGTACACTTAAAGCTTGAACTAACAAATTTCTTATCTTGTTACTAGCACCCAACAGTATCAACATGAATCTAGATATGGTTGAAGCTATTCTCAACATGCCTTCCTCTAAGAATATTAAGGATATATATGAATTATTCTCAACAAGTCTTCCCCTAAGAATATCAAGGAGTTATATGAATTAGCAGGTTGAATTATTGGGCTGAACTCATTTATCTCCAACTCAAGCCACAAGTGCCCAATAGACTTCAAAGTGCTAGGAAGTGCCCAGTGTTTAACTTGGAATGATGAGTGCAAAAAAAGATTTCTCATCAAATTTCCACATTTATCTCCAACTCAAGCCACAAGTGCCCAATAGTCTTCAAAGTGCTAGGAAGTGCCTAGTGTTTAACTTGGAATGATGAGTGCAAAAAAGATTTCTCATCAAATTTCCATTTTTTTTTGTGATTCTTAAACCTGTAAATGATTTTTTGGTGTACTTTGATGTAAGCAGAAAAGCAGTTAGCATAGTGCATAATAGATAGATCAAGGGCAATTCCTAATCTAATATGTTAGCAAAATACTAAGAGTTACTAAACACAATTACTCCATTTGATATAAACTTGAATTTACTTTAATTAATATAGTTAACAAAAACTTAAACATATATTCAAGCTCATCTGGTTCAAGTAATTATTGACCATCCTTTAAAGTCAATACTCTGCAGGCTTGATTATTCATGTTGATTTAACAAATGGGATATGGAGCTTAGCTAATTAAAAAATTTCTACTAAGGCATGGTAACTATCAAAGTGCAAGCACTCAAAGATTTCATGGCTAATTTTGCCAATGTTGGCTCATAGGAATGTTGTCCTCAATTTTATTGAGTTTGTTACAACTGCCCTTCAGTCCTATCCTTAGACTCTCGGATATAGTATTAATAATTATTTTAGTAGGCTTTCCTAAAAGATTAGTTTGTGAGTGAACACAAACCTAAAATCAAACTATCAATTCCACTTAACTTAAAATGAACTTAAGAGGGTATTTAGCTTATTTCAATGAATTTGAATTGACATCAATCAATTCATTGGAATTTAGGAACCTAAATCTCATATAGATCCTTTGTCACCCTTGAATTTCCACTTAGGATTTTGAACTTATGAATAAAAAATAATGTAATGCGTTAACACTTATTTTAAAAGCCTTTGAACTATAACTTAAATCGTTATTGTGCCAAGTGACTTAGTTAACCCAATTTGACTAATTCAACCAAATAATGACAATTT
The DNA here is from genome assembly GCF_001263595.1 of Phalaenopsis equestris. Taxonomy (NCBI): domain Eukaryota; kingdom Viridiplantae; phylum Streptophyta; class Magnoliopsida; order Asparagales; family Orchidaceae; genus Phalaenopsis; species Phalaenopsis equestris. Next base: position 460,813 of record NW_018164518.1, on the reverse strand, counting down.
GGAACTGTTATATCTAATTAAACATTATTAATCAAGCATCTCGTTCAAAATGAACTTAACTTAACTTATAATTCATTTAGAACCATACTTTGATAAAATTTAAATTCTTAAAGAGTATGCCAGCCTCTTTTGGCCCTCTCTTGATCTGAATTCACAAATCACCTCAAGGTCTTTGTAATTTCAAAACATAATAAATCAAATCAATTGAACAAATGACGACTAGCTATGTTTCTTATGACATGCAAATTTGCTATGCAAATTAAGATTCAAATTAAAATTAAATTAATTGAATTGGCTTGCCGATAATAATTCATTCGAGTTATATCAAATAAATTCACCCAAATGTAAGCTAAAATGAAATCATATTAAAATAAACAAATATTTGAACCAAAAACAATAAGAAAACTATCTTGAAATCAATTCCCTTTTGATGTAAATGGTGTTAAATGATTTTCTTTACCCATTATGGTTGTTTGGAGAATTAAGTGCATGAAATTATCCAAAATAAAAACCATCATTTTAATGCAAAGCAATATTATTTCAACATGAAACCAAAATTTTGAGAACCCTAATTGCACCAATGGGTCATGTAACATGGTATTGACTCAAATGCATTGCCTTGATCCTAATCTTAACTTAAAATGTAATTAAATTTAATAAAAAACACTTTTAAACTAAGAAAAATCTACATTAATTGAAAATAACATCATTGATTTTCAAATTGATTGGCGACTCACATAAACAACAAATACACCAATAACATGGCCTTAATCCAAATAAAGAGAGATTCACCCCAAGGTCAATTTCCTTATAGTTAATTTCATATTACTATTCTTAACTCATTGGGTTAAATAGAACATTTGACTCGTTATAAAATTATCAAAGCTTTTTCTTAAACTTGTAATTTAAAGTATTTTAGGCATTAAAATATATTTAAATCATTTTAAAAAGAAGAAATGATGATTCATAAACTTTAAAAGTACATAAAAATGATTTTTTATTAGTTTCTTAATTTATTTTAATTTTAATTTATGGTATGTTGATTTATGTATTTTAATATAT
>NW_018164518.1:451399-459741 GCF_001263595.1 Phalaenopsis equestris | reverse complement strand
ATATATATATATATAACATAGTTATGCGCCGCACACCCAGTTCGGTTGGTCGGACATCTGCTTGTCAGTTCTAAGTTCCCTCTGATCTGGGGTTCGATTCCCACCGAGTGTAGGGTGTGGTATTCAAATTCTTAGGCGCAGGAGGGATGGTCGGGGCCTCGTATAATAGCCTTCGGCCATTCTCTCTCTCTCTCTCTCTCTCTCTTTATATATATATATATATAAGATAGTCATATTATTTTTATTGCAAATGAACTAAAAAAAATTATGAAATTATTTCCTAAGGTAAAAAATGGCTTCAAGAATCTTTTCTAAAGTAAACAATTCTCAAGTTTATCCAAAGGGAGGGGTAAACCTATAATTCTTAAAGATTTGAATTATTCAAAGTGCCAAATCAATTTAGCACAAAATATTATGTCCTTTAAATATTTGACTATCTTTAGTGATCCAAAAACCTAAAACTAGCCACCAGAATAACACCTATAAATTAGATTGGGAAGAAGTGAAGGTGTTTTGGCTCTGTTTTGTTGCAAATGACCATACGAGCTCTCCATTTCCCTCATAAGAGCCTAAGACACATGGTGGAACCTCATTGAATTGTCTCAAACACCTAAAACCACTTAAAGGAACAAATACTTTCCTTACTGCTCACTTAAACAAAATAAGCCAGTAGCTTGAACATATAAATAGTTCCTCATCCCATAATTATAAATTCAATTATCGGTGTATAAAAATATTATCAAAGCTTCTTATAATGATCCCCTACCCAACATATTCAAATCGGTGTATAAAAATATTATCAAAGCTTCTTATAACACCTATACATATAATTGAAATTTTATATCTTTAAACAACTAAGTCAAAAAACTTTTGATGGGAATTCATCAAGACACTACTCTAGTGTTCTAAAACTTAGTGGTTTGACAAAGAAGGCTAAATATCCTATTCAAATTCATAAAATTTAAACATCTTCTTTAAGCTCATTTTGGTTTGGTACTTTTCAGAGTAAAGTATGATTTTATATGAATCTAAACATAGGATATGATATTCTTATTGCCTTGATACCCTTTAGTAGAAAAGATTGATATAGAATTGACCCCCATGGTTAACTTAGATCATAGTTTTTCTTATAAGCAATTATGATATACTAGTGAGAGTTAGGTGATGATAATGATGTTATCAGTTTTATTTAATTAAATTGGATGGTTGAGATTTGGCTGCACGGATTTCTATGTTTCTTGCCACATAGGCTCCATGACCCCATGTATTTGTTCTCTTCTAATTAGGTGTCATCAAATCCAAAATATAAAAATTCAAGATAATGGCATAAACTTAAAGAAAAAAAAATCATAATTAATAAAATACTTAAGCAAAAATTATGGACAAACTATCACTTGAATAAAAAAAAGGCCCCTTGTTTATTACAAACAAAACCATGACATGACATGAATCTTGGATATTTTTCATTAGCTAAACAATAATTAAACTAATTTAAAAAATAATTAATTCATTAAATGACTTCTATTTCCAAAAAAAAATTTTCTCATGCATTCTTTATGTAAGTATTAACCTACAAGAAATTTTTTGTGGTTAATTATGATTAATTCAAGAAACATTTAAGTTATCTAAATTAAATGAAATTGAAATTAAAAACTAAAATAGCATTATAAAAAAAATTAAGAAAAACTGAAAATCTTATAAATATGATTCCAAAAACATCTTTGAGGTTTGTATTGACCTAAAGCATCAATGTTATAAGTTCTTGAATTAATTTTGATAAGAAATGAAGCAAACTAATATATTTTGTTAAATATTTTTATAAATAATTCATGAGAAGGATACAACAAAACACGGATTAATCATTCAATTTATTTAATTTAAAATAAATGAAAAAAAAAAAAACATTAACTTTGTTTTGGATCCCATAAACAGAAAAAAACATAAAAATTTCAGTTGAAGTCATTTTGAATAATAAAATAATATTTGAAATATTTAAATTCAAATAAGTCAATAATCCACAAAAAAAAAATCATTTGACTTCAAAATAACTTTAATTTTTTTATTGGAGGAATTACCTAATAAAACATAAAAAAATTATGATAAATAAAAAATTTCTAAAAAAATTATGAAATATTCTCTAAGCTAATTTTTAGTTTAGGAAATAATTTTTTTTATTCATTGAACTAAAAATTAAGAAAAAATATAAATTCAAATTTATAAATCAACATGCAACAACAACAACAATAACAACAACAACAAGCCTTTATCCCACTAAGTGGGATTTGCTACATGAATCCTTTTTCTCCATTGAGTCCTATTGAGTGTCATATTTTCATCACTTTTTTATACAATTTTCCCGAGTCTTTTTAAGTATACTTCTACCTTTCTTAAAATAAGTTGAATCTAAAACAACTACTCTCCTAACAGGATTAGGGCTGTCAATTTGGCTCGTTGTTCGTGAACAAATCGTGTTCGGCTCATTAAGCAGCTCGTGTTCGGCTCGTTTGTTAAGCCTAACGAGCTGAACATGAACAAATTTTTAAGCTTGAAATGTAAACGAGTCCAACACGAACAACAACTTGTTCGCTCGTATTCTGCTCGAAATGACTCGAAAAAATCGAGCCGAACACGAACACAAATATTTAAATCGAGCCGAACACGAACACACTGTTCACGAGCCGATTTTGAACACGAGCTGATTTCAAACACAAGCTATTTCGAATGAGCCGAACACGAGCCCAGCCTGAGCTCGCTCAAGCTCGGCTCATTTACAGCCCTAAACAGGATCATCAAATGGTCGATCTAAAATGACTATCTCTAATCTTGTGTGCCATTGGAGCTACATCAAACCTATCACGCATATATTCATTTAGCATTTTATCAAGCCACTCATCCACCTATGCATTCTCATCTCAGCAACACTTAAATTTTCTTAGGCTTCTGTTTTAAAGACCAACATTATGCGCCATAGAGTTTCACAGGTCTCACTACCAGCTTATAAAATTTTTCTGCACTCTTGTTGACCTAATTTTTATGAGGTCTTCCTTTCCCTTCATAGAACTGAGGATATAACCTTAGGATTTCTTATTTGACACTCATACAATACTAGTACTGGGACTCATACTATTTAGGAATTTGAACTATTTTTTGACTCATTGTAGTCTCATATGTGTAGTCTCAAACCCTTATAGTTTAATTCAGTCGATTAAAACCAAGATATTGAAACTCAAGTTAAGTTTTTATAAAGATCAGAAAAGTCAAAAGGAGACCCTTCAACATGTGATGAGCGACTCACCGCCGAGAGCGGTCTGCTTGACTTCGGTTGTCACTTAAGTGAGGACCGGTCAGTAATTTGCTCGTTAAATAGCCTCGATCAGACTAAATGACTTCATTTATCACGTCACACTCAAACTAGAGTTAACTTAGTTCGATCATCGATGAATTTGCCCGAATGATAAAATGAACCACGCGAGCGCGTCTGGAACTCACCGCCGAGAGCGGTCTGCTTGACTTCGGTTGTCACTTAAGTGAGGACCGGTCAGTAATTTGCTCGTTAAATGGCCTCGATCAGACTAAATGACTTCATTTATCGCGTCACGCTCAAACTAGAGTTAATTTAGTTCGATCATCGATGAATTTGCCCGAACGATAAAATGAACCACGCGAGCGCGTCTGGAACGTCGATTTTACCTAAGAATGACATATACGTCGATATAATTCCATATGCGAGACAAAATAAATGGATCAATACTTTTAAAAATGATTAAGACAATAATATTAAAAAAACATTCACACAAAACCCCTCACTACCACTCCCTCACACACATGTAACCCTTCCTAGGCACTTCTCCTTTCGGCCCGAGGTCCCCCTTGGTGCCCTAGCCGAACCCCTCTCCCCCTCTCACGTGGGAGAATCCCTTTTGCAGAGATTTAGTCGTTTCCCACTCCCTCATGTCGCCAGTTTCTTGAGCACTGCCGCCTTCTCTGGTCGCCACTCCCTTGATCCCTATCATCTGATTCTTGTTGCATGATATTTGAAGCTTTTATTCTTTATGTTCTATGATACTTTTGAACTTTTGACTCTCATTACATAATATTTGGAGTGCTGCATGATCTTCAGGACGGTTTGCTGAAAGCTAGTTCTTATTGTATGCGGCTTGGAATCTTTATATTTTGACTAGTGAGTTCTTATTGCTTAATATAGGTATAATACATTCACATAGAGACCACTCGAATTACATTTAAACATTTATGTATTTATATTCCAATTGTTACATGGATACCATTTGATTCTTATTTAGCCTGAATTCTAAAAAAAAGCCTGGTTTGAGCTTGAATTCTAAAAAAAAGGGCTTGGTTTATGGTGTATACACACATACATGTTACCAAGCATTAGGATATATGTATACTTTTGGCAGCCCTCTATTTGTGTACGTTTTTGCAACACTTAAATTTAAAATATGTGCATACAGATTTCTATAATCTTAGATATGACACTTGATTCCAAATACTGCACTTGCACATTCTATTTACATGTACAACACTAAGAGTTGGATGAATAACTTCAGATATATATATAAAGAGGAGAAGACATGGTTAGTTTGGAAAATGCATTAGAGGTATGCTGGCGCTGCTCATAAATTCATATGTATAAATATGCTACTTGGCTTCCTTCCTTTAGTTAACTATGTGCTTTTGATAGGCATCAGTTAAGTTTAGATTTAGAGCTTGTCTCAATGAAGACTAATGAAGTGTGATACATGTATATACTTGGCACTTGAAAGATTTGCATACATACTATATATATATATTTTCTTTATGTATATGTATATACATAATCTGTATTGATGATTTCTTTTGTTAACATAAAATTTAGGTGTTAGGTATACAACTTTTTATGAAGAACTGGATGATAAGAATGTAAAGTCATGTTGAAATACTCGGTAACCTTGTCTTATGTGGGTCGTAACCTTTTCTTTGTGATAGAAATCCAAAATTTATGTGGGTCGGCTGTATGCAAATCTGAAATTTATGTAAATTGGCTTTATGCAAACCTGAAATTTATGCAAATTTGAAATTCATGTGGGCTGGTTTTATGAAACAAAAAATCTGAAATTCATATGCATGGATTTTAGATAAATATGAAGTTGTTACATGAACTGGCTTATGTCACTTAGAAATTTGGCATCTATTTATATATATAACATACACTTCACATGTACTAACAGATCTAACACCTGCAGTTTGATTTCTATATTAAACCTTGAGGTAACTCATATTAAGAGGCTTGTCAGAACACTTTCACATATTGCTATCCACAAATAAGATGCTCATATTCTACTTGTTCACAGTTTTCTTGGAGTTTTTTTTTGTAGCTGTCTTTTGGTTCAAATAATTCTTTTTTACTTTCCTATTGGGAGTAAATTCTTGGATGGCAAGTCAATATTTATTGCACTTGAGGTTCATGTATTTTATCAAAATTTGAGGTTGAGTTGTGCCATAGAATTATTGGTATGACATTCTCATGTTCAGCAGAGATAAGTTTTTGATGATTTGTTATAATTATATGGATCATTGGGCTGCCGCATAAGCGGGAGGTGACTGGGATATGCGTGATGATGTAAAATGCTTCTGGTGCTCGAAACAAGATAATAGAATAGCATCTCCTAACCAGATGGCTTTGTGAGGGTGCAGAACCGACACTACTGCTCACCAATACTCGGTAATAAGCTGCCATTGTTTTGTTAAGCTCCTGGTAGCTACAGCCCAACAATGTAAATGACTCGTGGACCATATATATATATATATATATATATTAGATTTTTACATTAAGAGGAGCTTAATTCTCAACCTAAGGCTTTAAAAATTCATAGAAATTTTTTTTCTAATTATTTAATAATTTTTTAACTAATCTAGAATTTCCTAATAAACTGTGAGCCTTTAAAATTTCCTTGTTAAAGTTCACCGACGTGAGTATTTGAGTTTTTTTTTTCATATTCTTTGGATTTTACTACAAATATTAGTGAATTTTTAAAATTCTATATGATTTAAACATGTATAATATGCTAATTTCCTTTTTTCCTTAAAGTCGCTGCATTAATAGCTAATAATGCCACACTTTCCGCGCATCAGCAAGCGATTGGGCAGCAAAATTCTGCTGTGGGACATAAAGGCCACTACATTTTATAATATGGGTTGATCAACATCATTTGTTCTGAATAAAGGGAATAGGAGGAGGTAATTTGAAAATTTCATCCCTTTCCACTTGCCATGGAACACAAACCTTACATGTTTCCACCTTTAGTACATGTGGGACATAAAGGCCACTACATTTTATAATATGGCTTGATCAACATCATTTGTTCTGAATAACGGGAATAGGAGGAGGTAATTTGAAAAGTTCATCCCTTTCCACTTGCCATGGAACACAAACCTCACATGTTTCCGCGTTTAATACCATGCTCAAGTGGGATGAACTTGGATCCTATGCATCCTAAGAATCAGGAGACTTGTAGAGGCTCTACCCTAGGTGATGTTTGTTAAGATTTGCAAAATGAAATAGGGAAGAAGAGGAAGAAGAGGAAGAAGAGGAAGAAGAGGAGAGACAATGAAAAGTGGCTAGGGTTTCATTTGCATCAAGAAGCACACATTACATGAGTAAAAGATTAATATATATACAATAAACAAAAAGACTAAACTACCCTTAAGTAGGGTGAAATAAAAGAAATTTAAAGACTATAATATCTAACATCCCCCTTCAAACTCACGATGCATCAAGGGGAATCATCGAGAGTTTGCTAGTCAAAAAGGAGAAGCTTTGAGTGGAATGTGATTTCGTAAACACGTCAGCAAGTTGCATGGAGGAAGAAATATAGGGTAAGGTGATAGTGCCATGTTATAGGAGTACCATCAGCTGTCATGACTGATACAGATGATGTAGGATGTAAGGATACAAATGATGTAAAATCAGATGACATATGATGTGAGGCTCCAGAGTCAAGAATCCAAATGTAAGAAGATATACCTGATGAGCTAGAGGAAAACAAACCTATATTTGAGGAGGCAGACATAGCATGTGGTTGTGTGACAAGAAACTTTTGAAACTACTCAGCAAGCGTGGCTATTGTAGGGCCCGAAGAATATGCATGTCCAACACCAAGAGAGTCTGTCGAAGGAACAACAGCTGCAACATTTGATGTTGGAGTTCTGAAGTTTCGTGGGTGCAATTGATTGAGTTGTTGTGTATACTGTGATTTGTTCAACAACTTTGGACATTGAGCTTTCCAATGACCTTTTTGCTTACAAAAGCTACATTCATCAAAACCAACCTTTCCATGAGATTTGCTTTTATTATGAGTGGCTGCAACAACAGATAGATTTGGAGTGGGGAGGATCCCTTTCTCTACATTCCCTTTCTCACATTGAGAATTGAGGTGAATCTCTTTAGCTAATAACTCATTAACCACTGAGTCAACTATTGGAAGAGGATTGTGATGTAAAATTGTTCCACAAAGCCCTTCAAAATCATCTTGAAGAGCCATAAAAAACTAAACCAAACATTGTTCTTCTCTATGATCGGTGTATGGTTTAAAAGCTCGTAATTCTGCAGATTCAATAAGAGATAATTGATCCCAAAGATTGCTCATGTTGTTTTGTTGAAGAGCACAAATATCTATCTCTAATTGATATTGCTTCGCAAAATTTGACTGCACATATAATCTTTCCAAATGATTCTAAATTTTTTTGGCGGTTTCATATTTTGCTAATTGGACACTGATTGATTGAGAAACCGAGTTATTGATCCAAATGATTATTTTTGAATTGTTTGCTTCCCATACTTCCAACCTTTCTTCATCTTTTTCATCTTTTTCATCTATAGGCTTAAAAAAGGTTCTAGAAATATAACCCCTCATTCTTTTGCCTTTCAAAAAATTCTTCAATATTTAACTTCAATATGAGTAATTTTGTCCATTTAAGTGCACACTAATAGACTGAAGATAATTATCTTTTTCACCAGCCAATGTTACTATTATCAAGATAAAAAATAGAAAATAAGGAACAAGAAGATCAAATACCAATAACAATAGATTACCCAAAAAACTACAACCGGGTCTATCGTTGGAGACTGCAAATGACGCCGAAAATTGGATCTATCACTAGAGATTGTAAAATGACCCAAAAACTGCAAATAGATCCCAAAAAAAAGTGGCTAGTGACCAAAAGAAAATATGTTGAGATTTTAATACCTATTTTATACTATTTTTAATGATATTGCACTTTAAAGAAATATATTTTTGATGTTTTGTTGCAGGAATGATGAATTAGGGTCATTGGAGCAAAAA
>NW_018164518.1:441066-450312 GCF_001263595.1 Phalaenopsis equestris | reverse complement strand
TCTTGACAAGGAGAAGGATGCTTTCTTATATATTTAATATCACAATTAAATCCTACTTTATATCATTAATTATTTATTAGTTATTAAAATTATCTATTTATTTCAATTGTCTATTAGTGACAGATAAGTAAATTGAACGTCGTTGTTGTGATTAAAGTATTGCTTTTCTAAGAAATTAGTCCACGTCGTTGTTGTGATTAAAGTATTGTTTTTCTAAGAAATTAGTCCGTAATTCTAAACTACTCCATGTGGGATCGATATCTAGGACTCCATTAGAGCCATATATTACTTGAGCGATACGTATACTTGCGTTGATAAGTGTGACTTTACAATTATTGAATATTTAATACGTCCATATTTATCTTATATTTTATTGCATATATAAAGTCGCTGTCAGCTAGGATGGATCAAAACTTGCTCTGGTACCATGTTAAGATTTACAAAATGAAATAGAGAAGAAGAGGAAGAAGAGGAGAAAGAGGAGAGATAATGAAAAGTGGCTAGGGTTTCATTTACATCAAGAAGCACACATTACCTGAGTAGAAGATAAACATAAATATAATAAGTAAAAAAACTAAACTATCCTTAAGTAGGGTAAAATAAAAGAAATTTAAAGACTATATTATCTAACAATGTTATCCTTCAACCTACTTGGCTTCATTAAATTCTAGAATTGAGATGAAGGGAGTTAGATCAAAGTTAACGAGCTCACAGTGAAAAGCTTTGCCAAAAGCTCATGAGTTGTTCCCCTTTAGACACCAACAGTTGAGGACATTTTTTTTGCTAAGAAGACATACGTCCTAAGATAGGTTTACTGGAGTCGGTATAGGAATTGGTAGGTTACTCGAGAGAAGAGGGGATCACTTGAAGAGGCCCAGATGAACTTGGAGAATGATTCTCTTGAATCAGTTTTTCTTGAGGGATCCCCAAGGAATGGATTTGAATTTCCTTCCCGTTTAGTCATTGAGCTCTTAGTAAAGAAGATGAGATTGATCCCGCCCTTTAGGGAGCTAAATTAGATAGCTTGAGAATCATTGGAGTTGCCTTTGAGAAGTCAAGGGCTCAAGAAGCTCAAGCTAAATAAGATAGCTCGTGGTTGAGCACTGACTTCTTTCAGCTACTTCCAACCCAAGCTGTGGAGTGGCATAGACTTTTTTATGAGCTCAAAACTTTTTGGCATGGACTAGATAGGTAATTAGAGATATTTCTATTACTTCAAAGTTGGAAAGTCAATCAACCTTTGCTGACCAGTCTCATGGAAAAGTTCAAATTGGCTTCATGCGTGGGCTTTGGGTGCGACTGGCCAACCTTTGTACAACAACAACAATAATAACAAAATTTTTATCCCACTAACCACTAAGCCGGATCGACTACAGGAATCCTTATTCTCCATCGCCTTATTCTCCATCGCGTCCTATTTAGGGCCATTGGGGGAGACTTTGCGGCAGCCCGACGCGTAGCGGAACGCGGGCCGGGGGACCCCTCCCGCAGTCCGCTCTTACCACAAGCTCGAACGCGGGCCGGGGGACCCCTCCCGCAGTCCGCTCTTACTACAAGCTCTCCTTTTTTACTTTTACGCCAATGCCCCTCCTGATGCAGTTTGCAGAAGGAGGTCGACGTATCCGCTAGTCCGACGTCCGATAACACCGGCGAGCAGCCATAGGAATGGGTGGAGTAGGAAGAATCCCCGGCCATAGGCCATAGAGGAGCAAAAGGGAGGCCAATGATATTAACGATAAGTGAACTTGCTGTCGATGCGCTTGCTCCCGCCATTGCTGATTTGAGGTGCCCGAATCTTGGGGCGACGATTGCGGGCCGGGGGATCCCTCCAGCAGTCCGCTCTTACTACATGCTTTCCTTTTTACTTTTACGCCAATGCCCCTCCTGATGCAGTTTGCAGAAGGAGGTCGACGTATCCGCTAGATAACCCCCGCGGGCGGCCATAGGAATGGGTGGCGGGATGAGTAGGAAGAATCCCCGGCCATAGAGGAGCAAAAGGGAGGCCAATGATATTAACGATAAATGAACTTGCTGTCGCTGCGCTTGCTCCCGCCATTGCTGATCTGAGGTGTGTGGGTAACCTTAGGTCATCAGTCACCGAAGAACTCAAATCGCTTTCACTCCATAGCCCCGGCGTCGGCCGCGGTGATGGCAGAGAGATTCTAGCGGTGAAGAAGGAGTATGAGGCAACCCGATTTGCTAACGTGAGGAAGAAGAAATTCAAGCGGTTGGAGAGAGTGAGGGGACGGTTGATCAACATTCCTCGATGGTCTTGAACTCCACACAGGCGTCTTCTCCACCGTCGAGCAGCGGAAGATCGTCGATTGCATCTATGATTTCCAGGAAAAGTGGCGCAGCTTAGAGGTATATTCTCCTTTCTTAGGTTTGTTCTGAAATTTTCCATAAGTTGTCTTCAATTGCTTGATTCTAGCTATAGGTCTATTGATTTTGCCTTTTTTTGCATGGTAATCTTGTACACAAAATTGATTAGGCGGGCATATATGCTAAACTTTAACCTAAAATAAATTATTGTCGAGCCATCAATTTGTACTTGTAATCTTTACCTGGTGGATATGCATGTAAGATGAAGCAGAAAATTTGTTTATAGATAAATTTTGGCATGTCCTGTAAGGCATCTGTAATTCATCCATGCGTGCAGATTTGTAGGAGGTCATATTTAGATAATAATCTGTGCTACTCTTTTCTTATTTTATAGTTTTTTTTTGGGTTCTTTTATGTTGTTGTTGATCAACCTTAGGTGCATATGATACTGTACTAAAGCCTTAAGACCGCATCAGTTTATTAGTTTCTTTGATAGAATGGAGGGCGTGTAGTTATCTTGCAATGTTGAATCATGCACTCTATATCCTTTTAGCATGTCTTTTTTTGAAAAACAACCATTCATTTAAAGCAAATGCCGAGGTTAGTTAATTTGGTGAAATTTCTGAAAGTTGGAAGTTTTATCTTAATAAAAATGTTAGCTTTTTAAATTTGAAAATTTTGCTGCATTCATAGAGGCGTTTCTATGCTAAATAAAGTCCCAAAATCTTCAAATGTTAACTTTGTAGCAGAACAATTTCCTTGTTTGTATTAATCTTAATTTAGATAATGTTTGCAGAATGGACTAACAATCGTTTTCATAATCATAAGGATTGCTTTATCTATTTTTTGTTAAGATAAAAAAGTAAAAAGAAAAAGCTAAAATTGCCCTTTAGCCTCCACCTTTTAATCATCATGGTTTTTGCATGCTACAAAATGACATTAAACTTCACAAAACTGCTTTCTTTATGAATTCTTCTGTAAGCTGCCTCTAAATTTTTCTTTCAATATCTGATTGATGACTTATAATTTACTTATATTTGCAGAGCGCACATATTTAAAGCCTAGAAAGTGAATGTGAGGTAAAGGGCGTGTCACTATACAGTTTGGTTGTTGTTACAATTATTCAGTGGTATTACTCTAATTTTTATTTTCTTAATTTTTTTGGTCTCTTGATATGTTGATGCACTAAATATCAATACAAAATACAGGATAGTAATGGGAATCCCCCTAGTATAGTCCGTCATGAAGAAGTCGATCCTACCTTTATTGAAACAAATGATCAAAAGGATGGTGGCTTGGCATGTTCTCCCGCCTACATTCTCTTTAGGTGATTGGGTGCCCCACAGAATGTGTTGTGGGCACAATTTATTGACATTGTAATGAAAACTCTACTATAAAGCAAGAGATGTACATTTGAAATAGAATAGATGTGGTGGAAGTAGCATAGTTTTGCACCACATTGTAGCTTTTTTCTTAGAGATTGATAAGATAGTTGCTTCTCATTTATAATAGAAAAGATGGCTGATGAGAAAATCATTATAATCTCTTTATATGAAATTCGTTTTTGGGTTATTGTGTCGGTCTGACACCATGCTTTGTTGGATAAAATTGTGTGGAAAAAATGCTCGACTTATAATATGTATATGTTTTTTTTAATATTCTTCACATGCAGATTGTGATGTTTTACATTCTTTGTTAGGTGCATTTTACTACTTTATTCCTTCAGTTTGTTGGATGATATTAGAAATTAACATTGATTTTGCATACACTTATGAATTCAATTAAAAATTTTATTGTTTTACAGAAGCGTGATGGGTAGCGCCACCCTGGATGTTGCAAGGAATTTCCAGTACAAAATTCAAGGCTCAAGGCTGTATATGGATATAATAGTGAGCGATATTAACGGGATATGGCTGAGAGGATTCTGCGAGCAAATATTTTTCTGATGTTTTGTATAATTCATTGCTAGCTTCCCCGAGCGTGATGAATTTTTGCTTCTGAGGTACTAATTATATGGTTGTCACAGTTTTGTTTTAAGTAGCTTTACTAAACAGGGACAGAATGATAATTTTTTCAGAAATAGTTGTTTTTACACAGCTGCCCCAAACAAACAGCCATATTCCCCGCAGCAGCTTCCCCACAACAGCTTTCTGGGGTTATGCAGATGCAGCTGAAAAGCCGAGAAGCTGCAGCCGCCCCAAGCAGACCCTTAGTGTCATATTTTCTTTTAATTCTAATAAATTAAGATCATTTTTTATACAATATGCCCTAGTCTTCCTAGTTCTACCTCTGTCTTTCTTAACATAAGTCGAATCTAAAACATCTACTTTTTTAAACGGATCATCAGATGGTCGACATTTATTGTGACCAAACCATCTAAGATGACACTCTCATAGCCTATAGGTTGGGTTGACCCATGGATATTTCCACCAATATTAGAGGTTTAAATTTTGTAAGTTAAATTCGAATTTAACTCAGGTTTACTCATGCTTATGTTTGATTAGGCTCAAATAGGTTATCAATTAGGTTTGATTTGATTAGATGAAAGTTTACTTGTCCTCTTTAGCTTTTATTTAGTTTATAGGTATAGTTACTTTGGTTTAAGTTTGATTTTAGGTTGAGTTTAGGTTCAAATTATGTTTGGATTAGGCTTAGTTCAAATTACATTTAGCATCTGAAGTTAATTTAGGTTTAATTAGGTTTATCTTGATATTAACCTTAGGTTAGATTTGAGTTTAAGTTAAATTATTTTTTGTTTTGGATTGGGCTTGCTTAGGTTCAATTTTGATGTAGCTATAATTTAAGTTAGATTTAAGTTTAGTTTTTATTTATTAGGTTTGATTTAAATAAGATTGAATTTAATTTATTTTTAAATTTGCTTAAGTTAGATTCTAGCATAAGTTAGCCTTAGGTTTAGATTAAGATAAATTTATTTATAGTTAGGTAAAATTAGCATTAGGTTTTATTTTGGTTTTAATTTTATGTCAGACTTTATGTAGTATTATTTTAATTATATTTTTAATATTAAATTAAATTTAGGCGTAATTTTAGTTTGAATTTATATAACTTGGCTAATTCAATTTTAAGCTTGATTAGTTTTGAATGTCATGTTCAATTTTGTTTTTGATTACTACCAAGCAAACCTCATAGGCCTCTTGAGCCAACTAGATTTAATGTGAATTTGGGCTCCCCATTTTCCATGGTGACCTTGCCACTAAACTTCCAACTACATAGGTTGAGCTAAGGGTCTAGTTAGAGCTATGATGGCCAAAAAGTTTTCATGAGGCAAGTGGCCATGCATGCAAATATACACGTCAAGTAATATGCGATTTAGTGGTTCTACATATCAATCTAATGAGGAAAGGATTATGACTTATTACAATGTTGAATCTCTAATTTTCTAAACCAACCAACCTAGTTTGACATGATAACAAGTGCATAAATAAAATCTTACAATTCTAAGCAAATAAAATCAAATATAAGCAAGATCTTGTAACACTTGAAGCGAGAATTTGAAAGTCTCCTTTAGAGGGGAAAGAATTGTTTTTCTGTGATTCATGTGTCTTGATTCTGTGATTTTCCTAAGAGTTCCTCTATGTGATGGTTATCAATTAGGGATAAAAGTTTCTCTATCCTATGCCTAGATCATAAAAAGAGTGGAAACTATTATATAGTTAACGGAAACTTTATCATGCATCATTTTCTATGACTCTTCAAATACCTTATCAATATTATAAAACCCTAATGATAATATGCTAATTTCACAAGTTTTTTTTTAGTTAACATATTTGTTCCACTACACAACTGGCATGCATCATAGTTAACGAAATGCTTTAACTTCTTGAATGGCCAGATTAGGAGTAAACAAATATAAAAAAGCTAACATAATAACATGCATACAAGATACATGTAGAAAATGTCACGATAAAAAATACATATAGGAAGAACCATGAAGAACACTAGCCTTACACTATAGAAGTACAAAAGAAAAATTAGCTACTGGACATGTGTTATAAAATCAGAAAAATAATCATTGAAAACATGTAAAACCAATACATAACTAAAGATAAACAATTTACAAAGATTTTTCCCTTTCCACACAATTGGCAAACCTTGTCGTATCAAGATTTTGCACTAGAAATACTCTTTACACCAGTAGAAATCCTCTTAAGGACACAAAGAAAAATAAAAGAGGAAAAAAAACCCTAAAAACTTAGTCCCTCAAAGAATGAGCAAGAAAACCCTTAGAGCACTTAAGAGCTATCTCCTATCTTTGAAACCCTAGCCTCCAACAGCCTATAGATGGCTTGAGTCGTGCCCAATGTATCCTTTTATATGTGGAGCTCTCCCAAAGGCAAGAAAAAAAATTATAAATGTGAATTCTACGCACAGGCGCGCTCGTGTCCATGCGCAATGTGGGTGACCTCCTTCATGATTAACCAGACATGAGGGCACTCCGCAAGGGGTGTGACTACGTTAATCTCCATGGCAAGTGCAGGGCATGAGGGTGATAGGATGACAACAAGGGGCACTGAGATGACAACACGTGGTGCTGGTGTGCTCCTTTATGATAGTAGCACGCGTATGGTATGCTCTCCATGTTATGCAATGACCGAGTATGGAAGTTATACGGGTGTGTTCTGGATGAGCGTGAGTGTGCTCCGTTGAGATAATTGAATGTAGGTGTGCTCTAATGTAGGCTCATGTGTACTCCTTTATGGTAGAGAGGCGTAAGTGTATCTGGCTAGTTTTTTGTCTTTTTCTCCTATTTCATCTACTTTTTGTTCCCAGGTGGCTGAAACAATGTAACCTGCAATAAAACATAAAAACACCTTCCTCATTAGTCAAAATATTATGAAATTTGAAATAAATAAAGATTAATATGAAAGAATAATGCACATATCCACATCAAATTAGTCAAACTTACCTCCTTTTTTCCCTCAAGTAATTTTATTGCTTAATTAAGATTTTAGAGAATCAGGTTTTGCATCAACTCATAAGGTTTCCTTGCTTTTTAGTACTGTCGGGTAAGAATATAATAAAATTTGGTGCTTTCCATGCTTAGTGAGAATTTTTATGAATCTCTAATAAATTGTAACTTTCTTTATTCACCTTCTTCTTAGCATAAATATTTCTCAATTAACTTAATTTAGTGTCGCTACAAGTCCTTTCATTAATCCCAAGCAGTATTAAGCAGCTTAATTATTATATAAACAATATGCTATCCTTTAGTTTTTATTTTCCTTATAGAATCCTCAACTCCCATTAAGAAAGTGCTTAAATCATCTAAGTTTGGGAAGTGAGCAAGAAACCAGAAGTTGAATTACTACTCCGCTTATTCTCATATGTATTTTTCAATTATTTTTTTCTCATTTCCCTTTTCAAGAAAGATCCTTTTTGGAGTGTTTCTTTTATTTTTTTTCCATCCTTTTATTTCTTTTTTTTCCTTTTTATAGGAGTATTACTATATCTAGTTAAACAAGGGTTTAAAGAATTTTTGGAATTTAGTTTTCCTCAACTTAGGGTTTTTAACAACCTCTTACTGCTCATTCTTAGGATCATATAAATCAATTCAAAATCATTTTCAGTTGTATTATTTGAATTAAAAAATAAGGATTCAAAATCTTTTGCTTAATTACTAAATTTTGTAGGCACACTGTCGGCAGTATTTTTGGTTGGAGGAATTGTCTGTGAGAAGCTGTCGGCCACCGGAATTGAAATCACGCTGCCCGCTTCAGAAGAACATTTTTAATTTATATATAGATTTAAGTTTAGAAAAATATGAAATCAAACTAACACCACATTTTCCATCGTTTAAGATCCTCAAAGGTAAAAACAAGACTTGAGGATGAGACTCGATCAAATAAACTGAGAAATATATAACGTTTATTTGGTCTGGGAAATAGTTTTATTTGCCAACAATTTCCCTTATTTAATATAAAGGATTAAATAGTGTTTATATTAAGCTGGGTTCAGATAAGCTTCCTATAAGGGCAAGCCCCTATAGTTAATTACATCTGAGATAACCGAAGTCACCTAAGAAAACTCTCAATAAAAATCAAGAAATATTATTCTTAAGAGATGTCAAAAGGATAGGACTTTTCAACGAGATCGGACGAAGAGGTGTGAAATGAGACTGACTCAAATTTGGAACATTTTGTTTTGGATTCCAAAGGAGGAAGAACTATGGGATTTCATAGATCCAGGGGAGAACCTCGGTGACCTCCCAAGCTATCCTATTGTTTGGCTTTAGTTTTGAGGAGAATTATTTAAGTGTTTCATCCTGCCAATTTTATTTAATTAGAGCTTACATTTGTGTGGAATGATCACACAAATAGCCTGAAAGATGTGAGGATTTAGGTCATGATGAACGACAATCTCGGAATCCTAAAACGAGTTAGGGCTTAAATTGTATAGCAGGGCTATTCAAAGGCCTAAAGAAAAGGTTGAGGATTTATGTCGCACTTGGCAGACGACCTTGAAATCATATGGCTTATTGTTTAGTTCTAAGGAAAGATATGCTATTGCGATCCTCATGCTGTTGTAGATTGATGTTGTGGAAGATTGCCCACAAAGTTAGCTCCAGTCTCCTCAGCGAAGTAGCAGTCTTAAAGTTTAAGGGTAAGGGTTTAAGGGTTTAAATGACAAGTTCAAGGTTCAATCATTGGCTTTAAATGTTATGGGGGATGTTAAAGTTGATTAGAGCGACACCAATTAGGATCCCACGGTTCCCTCATTTCAGCACCAGTATTTTTTATTAGATTCACTTAGTCCAAATGAATTTACTAAACTCTACTTAATGAGTTCCATACTTTTATTTAGATTGTGGGAAGCCTCATTAGCAACCGTAGGTTACATCTTCCGAGGGATTCCCGATCATCCGATATAAACGTCTTAATTTAGTTGTAGTTGTTGTTTTGTGTG
>NW_018164518.1:428646-440966 GCF_001263595.1 Phalaenopsis equestris | reverse complement strand
AGACCTCAACCAAAAGTGAGGTCAACAGTGTTCAAAGGTGTTTAGCTTATATTCATTCTTCTAATTCTTATTTAACCAAATTTGATTTTAGCTTAAGTCACCACAAAACCCTTTAGACCTAGGTAGATGTCTTGGTTATTTTGAAAGAAGTTGAATTTTTAAGTGATAATAATTATTCATTTTCAAAACACTTAAACGTCATTTGAACATCAAGTAAGGGTTTTAAATTAGTGAATTATCAACTTCCAAAGTCATACCCCTAGTTCTAAGATCATTTAATTTAATAGATTTCCAAATTTTAATAATTCAAGGAATTACAAATTTATCCCTTGATTATGGAAAGTGTGATGTTGGTTTCTATCAATTAATCCCCTTGTGTTTCAATCATCAAAATAAGTTAGTTAAAATCAGAGATTATCCTTTTCCCTCCTTGAATTAAGCCTAAATGTTAATTAAGGATAAATTTCAAAAATTACACTTTTGCCCCTAAGACTCTATTACTTCATAATTTATCAAATTCAATCCAAATGACTTTGAAATTTTTATCCTATCTCACCCATGGGTCAATTAAGACATCAGAGGAGAAAATGTGATTTTTCAAAATTTGATTTAATTTACATGTTTATTTTAATGCAAATATAGGATTTTTCAAAGAAAATTTCATAACTTGACCAAACAAAAGCCTAATCTCTTGAAATTTTTACTGGAGGTAGAATTAGATCAGAGAAGCATTGGGCCTAAATTTCATGATTTATTGAATTGTATTTGAATTTTAAGAATTATTTTAATTTTTGGAGTATTTATTAATTACAAAATATTTTGAATATGGAGCCTTTAAAAATTATTTTAAGCTTCAAAATTCAATATCTTCACTTAGAAAATTAGGAGAAATATTTTAATTGTTCCTAAGTGCTTAGGAAACAATTTATAACATTTCCATGAATTTTATTATTTTTGTGATTTTTCTCATTTTTTTAATTATTTAAATATTAAAAATAGGTTAAAAATGAAAATTTTTTGAATTACCATTTTATTTTTAGAAAATTCCTCTGATTACAAAGAACTCCAAAAACCAATTTTTATAATTTTTTTGTTATATTTTAATTATTAAAAATTATTTTAGTGTTAAAAATGATATTCAACATAGAAAATTAATTTGAGTTATCAAATGAGCTCCAAATATTTTAAAATTTTTATGGGGAGTTCTCTGAACTTTAAATCACAGTGGAGATTAAAATTAAGTCATTTGGATGTTTGTATTTCCCAAAATTAATTTTCTTTTGAAAATAATTTTTTTATGTTTTAGGGTTGGTGGAAATTAAGTGCATTCTCAATGACTTAACCTATGAAATATTTTTTAAAGGATTCTCTGGTCATGAAAAACCTTTCAAAATTTTCTTGGAATTTTTTAAGCAACATGCTAATTATTATGATTAATTTATTTAAATAATAGACATAAACTTGAAAAATATGAATCTCTATCTGGAGATATCCTCTAATTTTGGAAAAATCAAAGGATGTTCCCTAAGATAGAGGCAATAACATGCCAAAATTTTAAGTAATGATGAAATGTCTAGATGCATGAATAATTAAAAGACTCAAAACAGTGTTTAATTAATTAAAAAATAAAATATGCATGAAATAAATTTCAAACTATTTCCACATTGTTCTCCTCTGTTCACTGAGCAAGAGAGTATTTTTTTTTATTTTTGTGATTTTTCTACACCAAGATATGGATTTTTAAAGTTAGGGAGCATTTTCTGAATTATTTAAATCCCTATTTATATATTTGAACGCGCGGCGCCATGTCAACCTACGACGGCTTTGAAACTCCACGTGGTGTCTTCTAATTCGGTGCTGACATCCACCTCAGCGATGACTCGGCCTGCGGTTCGTGTAAGAAGAAGCTGTCTGACAAGATCTCATTTGTTGATGAAATAAACGCACGGTCAGACGGCTCCCCGTCATCGTCCCCAATCCCCAATGCCTTAGTCGGAGAACCGTTCATTTTCAAAGCTTGATATCTCTCTCATTTCTTAACCAAATTGAATGATTTTTTTTTTAAAATGCTTGTCTTCATTAGTAGAACATATCCATATGATAATCAAGCCATTGAATTAGCTCTAATCAAATGGATAATCAAAAGAGGCTTGGGAGGAGGAGAAGTTCAATACCTTTGCTCTGAGAAGGGAAGCTTCGATCAGAGGTGCTCGACACATTTGTGGAGGTCCAAGGAGGCTAGGGATTAAGCCTCTTGCTGTGGTGAAAGGCCTAGGTATGAATTCAACCAAGCTCGATTTCAGGTGTTGGTCAAGAGCTATGCTAGAGGCTCTGTATGAGAGGAATTTGATGGGGCTTCTTCTTCTTTCACTGTGGTGATGGTGTGGGTGAGTTTAATTTAAGTTTGATGGACTGTAGAGCTATGGGGAGTTATGTCCTGATTTTTGGTAGAAGCTTGAGCTCAAAATTGAGCTTCCATAGTGGGAATCAATGGGGGAAAATGGTTGACTTGAGCTGAGGGGGTCTCAAAGAGTCTCTAGGAGCAATTTGGAGGGCTCTCTTTGAGAAATTTTTAGCACCACCTCATGGCTATGGAGGGGAGTTTTTTATAAAATTTGACTTAAGGTTGCTGCCATGGCCAATTAGAGGGTGAAAAGTGATGCTTAAGTGGAGGGCAGAGAGATTCTAACATTCAATTTAGTTGAGGTGGCCTCTAGGTTTGAATTGGGTTTTGATTTTTGGGGTGGCTCATAGTTTTGGTGTTTTCCGGCCACTAGGTTTACCGGAGCGTACATAGCCAAGGTAGGTTGCTAGGAGGTCAAGTGAGTCAGGGAGTATGTCACAACAGTTAATTGGGCTGGTGTCTAGTTTTGACAAAAATATCCTTAGGCTTAAGTAGATATGGAATCAAATCCCTTGATTTAGGGATCCTTTGGTCCATGGCTTGGCTTGGGTGGTTCCATGGGGTTTAGCCTGGTCAATAAGGTTCAAAATTTGGCTGTGGTGGTCCTTGGTTGGCTAATTTGGCTATGTTAGGTCAATTTTGGTGAAGGGGCCCATGAGGGTGCAAGTGACCAAAACTTGGGTTTGGGCTAGGCTAGCCATGTTAATTGACCCAAATGATTGATGCATTTGATATAGATGATTGCAATGAATATTTTTGGTGAATGATTGAAAGAATTTTGAGTTCAATTGGAGGGTCAATTTGAATGATTTTTGATTTTTGGTCATTTTGCACATGTTGGGGTAGGTTTGGGTCTATATTGGGCTAGGTTTTGGCTAAGTCCAAATTGATTGTTGAAAATGGTCTATAAGAATGTTATCAAGAGTTTTCAGCATAAATTGGATGCCAATTTTGGGGTCAAGGCAATCAATTTGGTGAAATTTGGAGGCATAGCCAATTTGGGGCACAATTTGGGCCTTTTGACTTAGGTTGAAATTAAATTAAATTGAGGCTTAACCAAGACCAAATGAATGTCTTGTTTGATGTTTAGGAATGTTATGAAGAGTTTTCAACATAAATTGTGGCAAATTGAGTGGGCTATTGGTTTAATTGGGTGAGAGTAGGTCATGTGGCAAAAATTGGGGCTTTGACCTAAATCAAACTTAAGCTCAAAGCATGGGCCAATTGAGCTTGAATTTGGTTTAAATTTGTCGTATGGAAGGTGAATTTAAGTTCAGGATTGAAATTGGGGGAAATTGGGACCAATTTGATGGACATTTGAGGAGATTGGGACTTTTAAGGGCAATTTGGGGCTTCTGGACAAATATGATCAAATTGGCCAAATTGGGTCATGTGGTAGTTGAAAAAAATGGAATTAGGACAATTTGGAACGTTTTAGAAATTTTTGGGATTTTTAAAATTTTGAGCTAAGGAGGGGTATTTTAGTAATTTGGCAATTTTTGGTGACTTTGTGTAATTTGGGTATTTTCAAAAGGTTTGAAATGAGTTTTGAACAAATTTGAGTATTTTGGGTAAATTTGGGAATTTAGCCAAACTTAGGGTTTTAAGTGTATTTAGGTAATTTGGGGGAGTTTAGGGGCAAAAGGCCAAGTTGGATATCTTTGGTAGAATTGGGGAGCTAACTACCATAAATAAGCCATGGACCAATGGAAACCCCATTTGGGTCCTCTATGTGTTGGTCTTAGCTAAACCCTAGACTAGGGTCAGTGGGTTTAAGGGACCATTTACATGAGTCTCTCAAAGGATTAAGGGATCAAATTCAAGAAAATTTGGGTTTAGGGTACTGAGTGATTGTGAGTGAGGTGATTGTATGAGTGCCTTAGCTCTAGACCAACACCCAAGGTCAACCCTAAGGTCAAACAGTCCTATGGGAACTCTCCTTGAGCTCCCTCATAATGACCTCACCTACTAAGTGCTAGAGGTTAGGACCAATATGTAAAGCTTCAAATTGAGTAAAGAGGAGTTTGAAATTTCTAATGGCGAGGGTTCCTTTTCTAGTTTTTTAGGAATAGTCAATAAAAAATTCCTATGGCTAGACCTTAAACTACTAAAGAGGAAGAACTAGAGCTCAACAAAAAGTGAGGTCAACACACACCTTTTCAAATGTTTTTGAGTGATTCAGGTTAGGAAGAAAGGTGATTAAATTCTAGTATTAGCTTATTATTGGAAAAAAAAATCCAATTTAAAATTTTAGTTGAATTTCAAATCAATTTTAAAGATCATACCTTCCAACAAATTTTAAAAGGGATTCAATAAATTAATGTTTATAATTAAATACTATCAGTGCAGAGTGGTGGAAATAGTTTTTTAGGCCTGGCATGTGTGAATTTTTCTCCCTCAACCTTGATTTTTATCCACCCTTATCACATAACAATTTCAAGGGTGGGACATCTAATACAAAACATGAAGTAGACTATCACAAGCATGATAGGTAGTAGTAATACAGTTAAAATAGAGCAAGTGTGCTCACATAATAGTAAGCAGGGAATAAGCATCACAAATACATCCTCATCACATAAAATAAATCAAAAAAAATAGGTGCGAGTAAGAAATAGATCCAGGGTGAAAATATTAATGAATTTGGCACAGTGCATAGCCTACACACATAACAAAAATGATCTCAAACATTATAAAAAATTAGACCTTTTGGGTAGCAAGGGAACGGAGCTGTAAAGCTAAGATACATCAAGCGCAAGGAAGTTTGAAAGCTCGAGACTTCAAAGTCAGTCATAAATTCCATAAAAGAACAATACTTGAAATCCAACACATCACAATAGTAACATATCATATGTCCCAAAATTGACAACCTCGTCCCATAATAACATTGATCTAACATAGAACAAACAACAAGACTCCATTATATCCAACAAGATGCCACTGCATGAAAACTGACTTAATTCTTTTCTCCATTGTCATCATCAACATGATCCTCCTGTATGGGTGCATCATAATCAAACATCTAGAATTGTGGTGTTGTTGGGAATATGATAGGATCTGGCCCAAAGTTTCTTCCTTGTGGCTATACAGTGCATGCTTTACTGTAAAGTACTGGTGCATGTTATCATATTACTACTAATGCATCCTAACATAATGGTTTGACCTCTCATAGATATCATGCATCTCCTATTGTAATAACCCTACATCAATAGAAAGGTGATTGCAGTACTCCGTGAAAGCCGTGATTGACATGTGTGGTCTCGACTGAGATGGTTTATAGCTCGAGGAGCTCTCCCACGTCTCTTGTATGCTTGCTTTTCCATAGGTGAATATGATCATCCTTGTGATCGGCTAAGGTAGACTCAGTCTCTTCTACCACTTTCTCCCCCCAATACACCATAATTAACACATAACATAGTAACCAGGTGTGGGTGACCCAATGATCCAAAGAAATAATATAATGTTTTAAGTACCCTTTTATGTCTATTTTTTGGTGATATTGCACTTTAAAGAAATGTATTTTTGTGTTTTTTGTTGCGAGTAAATCATTTTTAGGCATTTGGAGAAAAAAATGACAAAAAGAGCGAAATTTGGAGCAAAAACAGTCAATTTTGGGGTTTGGCGCATGATGCGCCAAAATCCAAAGCGCTGACACATAATGCGCCAAGCGCGACATTTCAAAGTAAAGCAGTTTGAGACGAATTTTGTGCAAATTTTCAAAGGGACACCTATTCTAAGCACCACATGGAGTGATTCAATGCATTTAGATACTTTGGAATGTTCTAATTTGAAGAGATTTGACTCTTAGATCAAGGAGGCACATATTTTGAAATTTAAAGTTTTGACTTTTGAATTTTGGAGGGAATTGAGACTCTTTTTAGAGAGGAGAGGCAGCCAACAAAAGGGAACTTCTGAAGGGACTTGGAAGGGGGGACGAAAAAGTTAGAGAGAGAGGATAGGTGTGCGTTAGAGAGAGAAAAAGGAGAAAATTTTCTTCTAGGGTTGTAAGAGGAGAGGAAAGGTGAGAGATTTCTTCTTCATACATTTCTAAGAGAGAGTTGGGAGAGATTGTAAAGAGGGAAGAGAACTTCTAAGGATTTGCTTGGGAATGATTGTGATTTAAGTTGTACTTTTCATTTCTTTTATTTGTAAACTTATTTTTATATATGAAATCCGTGTTTTATCGTATCATTCTCATGAATTCTGAGTAGCCTTCTTTATCCTTCTCCCTACTTTGAAGAAATGGTTTTGTGAAGAATTTATTTAGTTTTCTATGATTTTAAACGTCCATAATTTGTAATGATTT
Organism: Phalaenopsis equestris; assembly: GCF_001263595.1. Classification (NCBI taxonomy): domain Eukaryota; kingdom Viridiplantae; phylum Streptophyta; class Magnoliopsida; order Asparagales; family Orchidaceae; genus Phalaenopsis; species Phalaenopsis equestris. The sequence continues at coordinate 434,259 of NW_018164518.1, read as the reverse complement.
GAACTCTAATCTTCATTTACTTTTTGATCTGACCAATTGAATTGTTAAATTGTGTTGAGAATTATATGTTTTGAAAATGGGATATGATTTCTATAACAAAGGAACAATCATATTTGATTTCATGGGAGAGTATTTCATCCATGAAATTGGGTGCAAATTAATAATGAAATATACTTTGTTGGATGTGGAATTGGAAGATTTTTAGTTGACATATTAGAATCCTCAATTTGGTACAATTGATTGGAAACTAATGTGAGCATGTTAGCCCTCAGGAGAGGGAGTAGTGGGAGCTCTGAAATGACAGACTGTATCCTCCCAGCCTAACCACAAAATTAGGGACTAAACTCTGGATTAGTGAATACTCTTTATAGTGCTCGGACGAGGGTAGAGAATAGGATTGCTCCTATTTAGCACAAAATAATTTTTAAATATATTTTTCAAATGATTTTAATTTCTTCACAAGTCATATTTTCATTGTAAAGGGGAATGATGTTTTCTCATACTTGAACTTTTCATCCACAAAAATATTATTTTATTTCAACAAATTATTTTTGAAAGTTTAGCATCTAGTTTAATTTCTTTGTTATAGTCGTACATCTGCATATTTAGAAGCATTTCACTTAATTAGTTTAATTTCAAACTCCTCACTTTACTTTATTTTTATTTTTATTTTTATTTTATAATAGAATATAATTAGCTAGCTTATATATATTTCCAGCTTTCCTGTGAGATCGATATCTAGAATTCCATTAGAGCCCTATATTACCTGAACGATACATATACTTGTGTTATATGTAAACGGGAATTGGGATTTTAAAAGAGGTTCTTAAAGATTACTTATTTTCATTAAAATTACATTATAGTTTGGGTTACATTGCATCATTATTATTAAGCTACACAAACTCCCACGCGATCACCCAACACCACTGTAGTGCCACAGTTAACTATATGACCTAGTGATAGAGTTAGGATCAAGCCAACATATATCAATGTGTCAAGCCGAATATACCTGGTCTTTCGTCAATTTGGTCAACCTAGTGGTAGGCTTCATCCTAACTCATATGAAGTAGTTTTAGGCCTTACTTTTCTTGTGGCATTGGATTTCATGTTCATCTTGGCTCTCATAAAATTAATAATTTTCTCCTCTCTCACATACCACTGGGCAGTGTGATCAGTGAGAAAATGAATAAATTCCTTATAATCTGGATCCAAATAATTAGAGAACTCACATTCTAAGATGCTCATCAGCCCCATAAGGGAATTGATAAAGCCGACATCGTATGCTACCCATGATGCTCATTCAAAGACCTTCCTATCCACAAGTTATTTTGTGTTCATAAATAACTCACAGACTAAAGAACTATGGTAAGAGCAATGGCGTAACATAAGAGATCCCACTTTTGACTAATGATCACGACCTCATTCCGACTTCTATGATTTGGAAAATCCCATATGTGAAAGTTTCTTTAACGTTAAGAAGTCATTGTACAAATTGTTTTGGATAAGATTGGTTAAAATTATGATATTGTTGTTGGTTAGAATAGAATTACATTAGCTATTTTCCTATATCTATGGCTGATACATTTTTTTATTTCTTTTCAAACACTTTAAATAACTGGGGATTTTAAGACTACTCTAAGGAAATAAGTCTCTTTACTTTTCTTGTAGACTCTTCACCTTACTAAGTAGCTTTTTAAAGTTATTAATAGTAAACTCTTTAAGAAGAGAAGCTACTTGTCTGTTGATGATCTTAAGCAAGAAAAGCTAGTGATCAAACTTCTGTCCCAATATAATAAATTTTGATGCTCTTAAGTGGTTATTTCTAGAACTTAGGCTAACACTTCATGATCAGGTTCCTCCAATGCAAAATATATTGTACCATAGTTTTTCTAAGTTTCTATTTCTCAACAACTATATCACTGACGATGATGTGTTTTGGGCTCTTCCAAGCTGCTTGACAAACATATTCTCCAATTCTATGAATGTCTTCGCTAACAATTTTAGTAATTTTGCATACTAGTTGAATGCAACCCAAAAAAAAACTACTATAAAACTGCCTAAGAAGTAAAAAAAACTGCCAAAGAAATAAAGCAATATACCCCCCCCCCCCCTGCTGTAGCTTGCTCTAAAAATTTTTAATGTTATGTTGGGGATTATTGGTTGCACCAAACATCTTGAAGAGTACAGGCACTAAACCTTTCTGGTACTAAACAACATAGAACTTCAAAACCAATACTCAACCTTAGATTGGGCCATGACATTCTTAACTAGTTGCTTGATGAGCTGTTAATATCCTTTTCTTAGATTGCACTATGAAATGAGTCCTTATACTAACTCTCTCCACAAGCGATAGTAGTATCCTTATTTTCATCCAAAATTTGGATGGCCTCTACTTAGGTCACTTTGATCGATGCCACTCTAGGAGGTTAAGGTAAACTGTCGAAGGCCATCATCACAATCATCATCTCCTCCATATGCTTATCTAATTAGTTGATTTGCTGATTCTTCTACTGAAGAACTACATGTCTTTAGTTTGACTTTCCTCATTAGATAATGGTACTTATTATAGAGGTGAAGAAGCATGAGTCTCACAATATCAATTTAAAAATTCTTCTTTCATGAACTCAATCTAATCTTCGTCTTCATTCTTCAAAGACTCCTCTCTATCATTTGACATTTATTTGATATCAGCCTTGAGTTTCTCTGGAGCTTCCTCTATCAACTTCTCTTGTATTGTCTTTAGATCCACTGGTACCAACACTCGAGAAACATCTAATTGATCATTCTCAAATATGGTGGACTCAACTTGCATCACATTTCGTTTTGATTCAATGATGGCATCTCCAAACTTGTCCAATAATGATCGATTAGTGACTTTGGGTATCCATAAAGGCTTCCTTGTTGATGACAAAAGGAGACTCTTCGTAGTGATGTCAACATAGGCGAATAAGGTACAATTCTTAACACATAGAGCAATCATATCGATAAATTATCTATGACTATCATTTAGCCTCCAAGATTTGAATAACATATCATCATTGTATAAAGTAGGCATCAACTGAGGTCCCAAAGCAACTGAATAGAAATTTTTTGAAGGGATGGAACATGTTCAATAGTGTTAAGAATAGTAGGTTTAGCTTCCAGACGAAGCTTAACGGAAATTCCTGGAGGTGTCAGCTCTTCTTTCTTAAATTTCTTCATAATAAGCTCATGATACCTATACACAGATTGTGCTTCCCTTGAAATCTTCATCCTTATCTAAAATGACAAAAATAATCTGGCCCCTTTTGAGATCTCAGCAATAAAACATATCTCTTTGTGAGCCAGCTTTTTAAATATAGAATGAACACCTGACAAATGTGAGTTCTTCTTCTTTCCCTTTTTTCGGCCATATTGGAACAATCAGGGAGGAGTGGCCGCAATCCTCTAGGTGTCTTCCTTTTAAAGAACAAAGGATAAAGAGTTAAACCTACTATCTCCTAGCAAATGGGAGACCTCAATGAGTCCAAAATCCATATTACAGTTATCCATCTTCAACGTAGAAGCGTCTACAATCTTTAATTTCTTCACTTTAGAACATTCCTATTCCTATTCCTATTCCTCTATTAAGTGAAATTCAGAGGTGTGGACCTTAAGCTGGACCCAATCTAAAATTTTGGCAATAGAATAACAAAATCCATCATATCATCCTCAGTAAAGGTCATAAAAAATTTATTCTTCAACACTTTAGTCTTAGGTAGTACTTCAATAATAACTTTCTTTATCAGTATAATAGTCCACAGTGACACAATAAAAATAGATTTAATTGTAGTAGTAATAGAAAATTTCTTAACCAAAGCCCTCTTTAGTGACGAGAAATCCTTATTTGATTTGAAATCAAATTCAATCACTAGTTTCATCACTATTACATATTCAATCTTCAACACGACAATCATATGATTTTTTTTCTTGTATCCACCATAGATTTGAGAAGATTTTTATCTAAATGATTGGATGCATCATTCAAAAATAATATAATAGTATGAAGATTAGAAATATTATTAGAATGGATCTAATCACTTGAATGATAAAATTTTCATGATTATCTATAAAATTAAGGATTTTTCATCTACCTTACAAGTGTAATTGTCTGTCGCTTTGAAAAATATATTTGATGTAATATAGATATTTAAATTTAAAAAGTAATGTTTTGATTTTTAAAAAATATGAGACCAAACAGATCCCATATATCTAATAGTTTAAATAACCGAACATAATACCACAGGTAATACACTATCTCGAGGGATAGACATACTACTTGATGACATGCTCAATTAAATAAACTATATAGTTTATGGCATCTGTTTGGTCTGTGAACCTTTTATGTATGACTGACAAGTTCCATAACATAATATAAGTATTATATAGAATTTATTTTACTTGGGTTCTTAGTTCCCAATAGAGTGCCTTTGTAGTTAATTACATCTCAAAAGACTGAATTTACTTAAAAAAAACTCTTGATTAAGATCAATTTTTTTTTTGTCTTAAAGATTTTAAAGTTTAAGTTTTCAAGGCTAGACATGATAATGCCAAAAGGGATTGGCACAATTTGGAAAAATTATTTAAGAGTCCGAAGGAATGAAAGGTAGGGGATGCCACAAATTCTGAGGAGAACCTCAATGAGTTCCTAAACTATCGTACTGCTTGCCTTTTTCCTTTTAGAAATGATATTATTTAATTTTTCAATCCTGTTAGTTTATTATTTAAGGCTTACATTTACATAATACCCAATCATGCAAATAGCCTACAAAGATAGGAGAGTTTACGTTGTACCGAATGCAATCTCAGAGCTAAAAGAGAGTTAGGACTTATGCTGCACGATAGGGTCATGCAGAAGCCTAAAGATAGAGAGAGGATTTATGTTGTGTTGGACGGACAACCTCGAAGTCCTATAATTTATCTTGTTTAAGTTTAAGAAAAGTTTAATTGAAGTAGATCTTGCTTCATGTCGGGACTTGATCTGTCAGTGGAAGTCTTTGGTTGTTCACTTGCCTCGCACTGCCCACAAAGTTTGCTCCGAGCTCCATATCATAGAGATTATGGGTTTAAAGTTTGTTTAAACATGCAAATTGTCGTGTCATGGCCTGCCGTAGGGTACCACCTAGCATATGTCCTAATGTTGTCTACCCTAGGGGCCTTGCATGTAATGTAAATAAATACAAAAGTAAAATCAGTAAATAAAGTGCAGTACAAATGTAGTAAAATGCAGTAAATGTAAAATAAATCATGCCTAGGTTAGTACTACATAATATAATAATGTGCAGAGAGTTTAAACAAATCGTAAGAGAACCCTGAGAAGAACTTAAATAATTCATAATAAAGGCCGCGAAAATAAAAAAAACATGATGTCACATATAAAAGATCGAGGCTAGGTATAAGAATTTTAGTTTGGGGTAAGCTCAGAACTAGGTTGTGTGCTTTATAATTCAATTTTAGATAGGATATACCAGATAAACAATTTAAGGAGGGCACTTCATGGCCTCAATCAAAGTGATTAACAAGTGGACTTTTATAGAATAACATTCAAAATCCTTTGATGTTGTCATGCATGAAGAGCTTTTCTTAAATTTCTTC
>NW_018164518.1:420258-428517 GCF_001263595.1 Phalaenopsis equestris | reverse complement strand
ATATATTCATTATGTTATGTGTAAATATTTTGGTACATTAGATAGTTCACAAGTTAATCACTTTGATCGGGCTAGAACTACTCGCAACCTAAGAAAGCCAGGGGCAACTTCTTACCAAAAGTTAGGGAATAGTATCATAGGTCTTATCCCCTCGTCATAGATCATTGGGGTATCTCACTCTTAGCACACATGAACTTTATCATCATCACCCTTACCACCAATACCATCCAAATTATACCAGCTTGATGATCCATCTGTGGCATTTTAAATATCCCAAATTGCCAGTAGAATCTCAGTGTAAAGTTCAAGCTAAGATCCAGAACATTAGGTTTAATTGTAGGTTAAGTTGTAACGAGAACGTTCATTGATGATTTAATTAATTAGAAGGTTTCTAAATCACATATTGGTATATCTACACGTTTTGTGGATGATTTTCTTCAACAAATGATAATATGTCCACATGTCCTCTAAGATATCTAAAATCTTGCAAGGGTATTTAGAGAGTGACTCCAGACATCCTTGAACTCTTCTGGATTATTCCAAGCTCATTGGGTCTTACTATGTTGTTAAACTAATCATACTATGTTGAATTATCACATTTAGGTTGTGCTAAGTGTTTTATGTCTTAATTGAACCATGAGTGAGGACAAAGGATTGACTTTAATGTTTAACGAAGAGTTATGTGGATAAACTGAGTTAAAGAGATTTCACACTAATACCCTTAAATTAGGTTTGAGATTGTAGTGTTTTTTTAAATGTTTAAGTTTATTAATGTTTATTTCTTAGATAATTCCTAAGTAATATTAAATCAAACCTAATTCACAACTAAGCTCCTAAGGCCTAGGGGTAGACTTGTAATTTTGGAAAAATTTATGATACCACTTGATCTTGATAGAAAAAGATTGGATTTTATTTCTCTATTAATTGAGGGTTTAAATTATTTAGTTATAGACTTCCAAAGCCAAAAGGATTCACTTTAGAATCGTTGAAACTATCATTTTCTTCTGATTCTTAATAGTCTTAATAATTTTTGCCCTTTTGTAGAAAAATTTTATGTGTGAGTTGCAACCCTATATTTCCTTAGGTTTGAATTATTTCTGAGAGTTAATCATTATTTTAAATGGCCTCCACTTTGATTTAACCTAAATATTAATTAAATTAGGGTAAAAGATGAAATTCCCAAAGTACCCCTATAAGTTTCTATCCCATAACTCCCACATCTTAATTAAAGCAATCATGAAAGTTTGCTAGTTCGTTACTCATGGGCCAGTTAACTCATCAGAGGATAATCCAAATTTTTATGACATTTATTTATTTTATGTATTTAATTGAATCTTTTAATTATGCATTTCCAAAGGTAAATGGTTAAACTTTCCAAAACAAGTCTCCTGCCCATGAGAAAATTGTATGATATTCCCTAAGGTCAGAGAGTCAATCAGGTAAATTTTGGTGATTTTTTGAAATGTATTTGTATTATTCTAATTTTTAAAGGAAAAATAAATAGATTTTTTTTTATTTTAAAAGTGCAAATTTATTTTTCATTAACTTCTCTGACTTTAGGGAACTCAACAAAATTATTTTCTTATTTTTATGACTTTTATTTTATTTTTAATGAATTTTAAATGAATAGAAGGAGATTTGTTAGAAAATTAGGGCTTCTTACCATAGGTGTGTTCTCTGACTTTGGAAAAATAAGAGCACATCCCTAATGTCATGAAGAACACACCCTCAAAGTTTCATATTATGATGATAAGTATTTAATTTTTTATGATTTAATTTATTTTTATGATTTTTATACACCAAGATACGAATTTTTAAAGTTTTTGTAATTATTTAATTCCAAAATACCATATTTTCTTACTTATCCACATCGACGTCGCGTCATCCTCATCGTCTCCAAACTCACATGTGTCGTTTGTCGATTGGTTGACCTTTCCATGCAAGCAATTGATTTAACCAGGGGTTCACGTTTCATCCGCCCATTTGACTATATCTACGCAGTCTGATTGATACACGCCCGAATGGACGACATCCGTTTATCATCCCTGATCGCCCTAAACTGAGAACCATCTATGTTTTAACCTTAATATCTCGTTTGATACTTAACCAAATTTCATGGAGTTTGTTCGTACACCTTCATCTAGGTGAGACAAACCTATTTATATTGTTAAATACATATGAACACACATTTATTTCACAAAGGACCAAATCGAGGCAAAAATTAGGGATTTCGAGTTATATCATTACCTAAGAGTCAATGCCTCAATTGGGTTAGTTGGAGACGATCACTTTGAGTCCATGAAGCTCCTCAAAGTGTTGGTTGGGGTTGAGGTAAGGTCTATGTATGATTTCAATCGGAGGGTGACTCGGGCTTGGTCTAGGAGTAGGTTAGAGTGCTGGGGAGGGGGGCTTTTAATTGGGGAAGTGGTTTTGATGTCTGGGGAAGCTTGTGGAATGGTTAGTTTGGAGTTTTGAGAATTTTAATCCAAAGCTGTGAAATGCCCTGGCTTTCAGTGGTTAAATTGAACTCGGGTGGAGGGAATGAGTGGTTGAAAATGGTTGGATTGAGCTTAGGAATGCTGGGAGAGGCTCTGGGAGCAATCAGACAGAGTTTCCCCTAAGTTTTGGATGATCTTCCTTTTTGGTTGTGGAGGGGGGCTATTTATAATTCCAGCCAAGGGAGGGCTCTAGGCTGCCACTGCCCGATGCACATAAGCTAAGGTAGAGAGGAGAACAACTCAATTAACCAATTGAGAATTGCCACATAAGATAGGTGAGAATTTGGGTTTGAGCCATGGCCACCCTTCTCAGTTTTGGGTTTTCCGGCCACTAGAGCGGCTGACCAGGCTAGGGGTGGTGGCTATTTGGCTCAGAGAGGTCAGAGGGGTTTTAATGGTGTGAGCTTTGAAGCTAAGCCAACTCATTGCATGGATAAGGGAGTTAGCCAAATTAAGGAGGGGGTTTCCACATTTTAAGGGACCATTGTTCAATGACATCAAGTAGGGTTGGCTATTTGTAAATGATTGGCATATTAGGGCTTAAAACATGGTTATGGTGATTAAGCTTTTGATTAAACCAATGGATTTGGATCAAACTATGGGCTTTGGCTAAAAGTTGGGTTTGGGTTTGGGTTTGGATTTGGATTTGGGATTGGCTTGGGCTTGGATCCAAATCTATTGAAGGTTGAAATTGGTCTTGAAAAATGTCATGATGAGTTTTTAAAACAATTTTTGTGGATTTGGATTTATTATGTGGCTTAATATGGTGAAATTTAGTTTTGGGGTCAATTTGGGGTGGTTGACTTGGGCTTGGATTTTGGATTTGGAATTGCGTGTAATTGGGATTTGATATGGGACTTAGATATGATGATATTTAATTTGGATTAGAAATTGGGTGAATTTGAAATGAATTTGGTGGAAATTGGGAGTGATTTGAGGACTTTAGGGATTTAGAGGTAGTTTGAGAATTTTGGTCAATTTTGGTGGATTTAGGGGATTTTGGGTACAATTAAGAACATTAGGTTGTTAGAATTGGTTTTGGTGAAGTTTGGAATGATTTTGGGGATTTTGGCAATTTTTTTGAAATTAGGGGCATTTGGGTAATTTTGGGTGGTGAGGGGTGTTTTGGTAAATTTGATGATATTAGAGGTATTTGAGCAATTGGGATAATTTGAAGTGGTTCAATATGAATTTTACGGTTTCAGGGGCATTTTGGTAAATTTGGGAATATTGGGGGTAGAAGGCCAAAGTGGGATGTTTCAATGGAATTAGAACTAGTTGGACATGGTGACCATGCAAACCATTGAAAACCCCCTCCCCCCTCTGAGGTTGTAAGACCCATGGGAGAGCTCATTTTAGGTCATCCACATGTTGGTCCTGACCATCCTAGCCAAAGGCTAAGGGCTTCAGACTACCCACATGACTTTCTAGAAGGGAGCATAAACGTGGGTTAAGTGTGAGTGATTTTAGGGTTTGAGTGTGTGTGTGACCAAGAACATGCCACCCGAGGTTTCCCTAAGGTCTCACACATTCTATTGGAACTCACCCATGAGTCTTCATATGTTGGTTTTAACAACCTCAAGTGAGAAATGAGAGCTTAGGACCACACATGTGAGATTTCACAGGAAGAGTTAAGAAGTGTTTAGGATTTTTATATGAGAGGGTTCTATTACTAGTCCTCTAGGATACTCAATAGGAAAGTCCTACGGCTAGATCCTAGGATTATAAAGAGGAGGAACTAGACCTCATAAAAAATGATGTCAACAGTACAGTGTAAAGCTGATGTGTGTGATGAATGAATTTGCACGTTATTTTTCTAAAAAGAGGTATGTGTACTGAGTGTGAGAGTGTATTATGTCGATATTCATGTTGATGTGGTGCTAAGTAGTTCATGAAGGAAATGAGTTATGGTGTGTGGATGGTGAAATTGATCAGTAGAAATTGAGAGTACATTGGAGGAGATAGTTGATGTTGGTATAAGAAGTGATCGTGGTAGCATATTATGTTGATTACTATGACTAGTTGCGAGTTATAAGAAGATTGTTTGTAAGTAAAGTAATTTTCAATAATGATATTATGTCTTGAGATAAGGAGTTTATTAGTTTGAATGTCAAAACATTTATAGCCACTGTGGTGTTGACTATATCCCAAAACTTACATTATGGGGCCTTCGAAAAAAAGCTTGCATTTAATTTGGTATTTTTTTCCAGGGAAAACAAAGACAACTAAAGGTTTTATGGCGTTGATGTTCAAATTTTGTTGTGTAATAGCTGAAAAGGTGGTTTTATGAGTGTTGGTAGAGTAAAGTTTATGTATTAGGTAATTGGTATTGCATGGCTTCCATCCAAAATTTATAGGAAGGTTATCAGTGTTGAGAAGTGTTCTAGATCTTTATAAAAGTGACTATTTTTCCTATTTGTAATACCATTTTGGTTAGGTGTATGTCAGCAGATGTGTTGATGCTTGATACATTGATCTTGCTGATCAATTCTGATTTCAATGGACATATAATCTCCTCCATCAGTTATCAAGTATTTTATGTTATTATTGAGTTAATTTCTTAACATTTTATGCTGAAAAATAAAATAAGTAGTTGTTTTGAATTTATGTCTTAAGAGTATCCACGAGCAAAACTAAAAAAAGGAATCACTTAATGTAACATAACATTTGTACCCTTCTATAGAAGAAAGAGGGATATGCCCCCAAATGTCAGAATGTAAGATGTCTAAAATACCATATGTCACAGAACTACAAGGAAAAGATAGTATAGCACTTTTATTGTTATAACAGTCATGACATGGTTGAGTAGGTATATATATTTGAGTTGAGAATTAAAGTGTGAGATCTTTGAGATGAATTTATTGTGTGGATGCCCAATCTTTCATGCCATATATTTTAGCTTATAACGGTGTTGAGGGTTGTGATAAAGTAGACTCCATGATTAGCTACTCTATAGAGGACATTTTCTTGGTTGTCAAATTATGGATTTTAATCTTGTTAGCATGAAAGATAACTTGACTCTTTTGTAAATTAATAGATATAGGATTATGTAAGAGTTTATGTACTCAGAAGATAGGTGAGAGTTTAAGCTTACTACGTGGTGTTCGAGGAATGTCATATCCAACAAGTGTGATTTTAGTATTTCGACCATTTCTAGCAGCCACTTGTTTGAATCCTTTGTATTCTACCAATTATTATAATATTGTGGAGGTCATTCATGAGTTGAATGACTCTTGATCTATTTTTTTTTATTGGAATCTCCATTCTAAATTATGTCATATTTAAGTCATATTACTTGGATGGAGAATATATAGGTGAATTGAAGGCGAAATTGTGAAAATGATTGTAGCTGTGAGGCTTTTGTCTATTAGTTGCCATAGAAGAAAATAAGAATTTTCAACTAAAGCCCCATTTGCGTTTTGAATGAAACTTGGTAGGTTGGAAATGTTCTATCAAAAAAAGAATCAAATTCATTGACTATAAGATGTTTTAAGATTTGTACCTTCCATATAAGATAATTTTCTTGTGTTAGAGGCCACGATTTTTATGCGAACATCAAGAATTTTATTACTGTGGGCATATGTATATCCTTTATCGTTTTTAAAGATGTTGTAGATTGCTGACTTGTTTGTATTGATGTTGAAGAGATCGAATCCAACTTGATGTTAAGCCTTTTCTTTGATGCCATCTAAAGAACCAAACGAAAAAAGGAAACACTTTCGTCCCAACGAGAAACCAGATGAATAAAATTTATCAGTATTTAAGGGACGAAACTGACGATTTTTATGTGAACATCAAGAATTTTATTATTGTGGGCATATGTATATCCTTTATCTTTTTTAAAGATGTTGTAGATTGCTGACTTGTTTGTATTGACGTCGAAGAGATCGAATCCAAACTTGATGTTAAGCCTTTTCTCTGATGCCATCTGAAGAACCAAACAAAAAAAGGAAATATACAGAAAATAAAGATTAGTGAGGAAGAAGAATAATGAGCCTTAAAAGATAAGCGAAAATCCTTATTTACTCTTTTCACATTACATATCTTGTTACAAGGGTGCATATTGATAGACTACTTATATGGCATAACAGTAATTTTACATAGAGACATAAATATCTTTTTACATATATCATATACTAATATATAAACCCCCTTTGTGCAGTTGAAGCTCGAATCATACAGCCCTCGCAATATGAAGGTGATAGAACGGCATTGGGGAGAAAGGTGAAGTCCAAAAGAATGATTTGAGGTAGAAAAAATTTTACATCCGGATGTCCGGATAACGGCCCGGATGCAGCGGAGGGGGAAGGAATCGGACCTCCGCCCTCCTCGCTATATCTGGGCCGTTGTAAAATTCAAACCTGAACTTGAGAGATTGAGAGCCCCTTTCATTTCTCTCATTTGTCCCCTTGTATTTATTTCTTCTTAGTCAACGGAATAAAAATCTCTGTTTTTTTTTTCTTGTTTTCTCAGCTCTTGAATTTATTTCAGCTGGAACTGATAGCGTAATTGACCAATTACTCTCTTCTAAGCCTTTAAAAAAAAAGATTTTGAAAAGGCTTAAATTTGGTCAACACATGCTATTTAATCAACTAAATTGATGAAGTCATCTGAAACTTATTATTTACAAATCAACCGCCCCCATTCTCCAAATTCTCGCTCAAACATCAGATTCTTAATTATTTGTTGGTGAAGCTGTAAATACATCAATTCAATCCATATTTTTCATTTCTATCAAATTCTCAATATCTTGTTGATTAATTTGAAAATATCAATAAATTGAGGTTTTCCATTAAATTATCCCAACAATATATCAGGATTTATCAAGTTCAATGGTAGACAGAAAAGCTCTAGAGCTCGTCATGCATTGAGTGTTGTCCACATGTAGTTTGTGCCGAAGTCCGCACAACTTGCCAAATTTTGGAGAAATTATTAAATTAAAATAACTCAGATAAATTTGCATCAGGTGTCCTATAACAGAGGGTCACACTGCAATTTGGGTCTACTGATATACATAATTCAGACCTAAATTGCCAAGTAAATCTCTGTTATTGGACACTTGAACCCAATAATTTCTACTATAAAATGCCATCTAGCTCGCTTTTAGAGTCCTGCCCCAAAGAATCGGAAGCAATCGCACAGCAAGCGATGGGACACGACGGCCACGAAACTTCCCCAGCACCTGTTACCACAAACCTCTTCCTGCAAATCGTCGAACACCCTGACGGCACCATCAGCCGCCCCTTCATCCCCTTCATCCCCCCCACAGACCACATCGACAGCGCACTTGTCCGCTCCCGAGACGTTCCCCTCAATTCTTCTTTCAAAACCTCCCTCCGCCTCTACCTTCCTTCCTCCCCACAAAAGCTCCCAATCATCCTCTTCTGCCATGGCGGCGGCTTCATCCTCTTCAACTCCGGCTCCGCCCCTTACCACTTTTTCTGCGAGCAAATGGCCAAATCCCTCTCCGCTCTCGTTCTCTCCCTCGACTACCGCCTCGCACCCGACCACCGCCTCCCTGCCGCCTACAACGACGTCCTCGATGCCATCCTCTGGCTCCGAGCCCAAGCCGCTGCCGATTCCTCTGCACGGGATCCGTGGCTCACGTCCCACGGCGCGCGCCCTCGCCGACTTTGAGCGGGTGTACATAGCCGGAAGCAGTTCCGGCGCCAACATGGCGTTTCACGCCGCAATACGAATCGCAGATCTGGATCTCGATCTCCAGCCGATAAAGATTGCCGGGGTCCTGCTCCACCAGCCG
>NW_018164518.1:415872-420168 GCF_001263595.1 Phalaenopsis equestris | reverse complement strand
CTTGCCCGCCGGGAGCGGATCGTGACCATGAGTACTGTAATCCTGCGGCGGTGATGGATGTGGAGAGGATTTCGAGGATGCGTGCAAGGTTTTTGGTTACATGCCGCAGAGGGGATCCGTTGATTGATCGGCAGAGGCAGCTTGTGAAGGTTATGGAGGCGGCCGGATTACAAGTGGCGGCGCAGCTGGAGGAGGAGGGTTTTCACGCGATGGAGTTGTTTGATCCTGCGGCCGCGGAAGTGCTTTTTGCTACTGTTAAGGAATTTATTAATGCTTAGTTTTCTTGTTATTGTTAAATAAGTTACCGAAACCTACTGTAAATTTATATCAGATGTCCAATAATAAATTGGCACGCGGTAACTCGGCTTGAAACATATATGTCACTAGACCCAAATTATCACGTGACCCCCTGTTATTAGACACCTGATATTTGCATCAGGTGTCCTAATACAATAATTTCTCGAAGTTACCAGTATGTAATAATATTTTCATTATGAATCTTTTAATGTTCTATTCCCAAAAGTTAATATTAAGTATTTGATCGTGGTGATATATTTAGAAGGATTATTTGGGGCCAAATTATGATTTTTGTTTGAGGTATTTCTTTTTTTTTTCTTTTTGGTATTTTAGCATCATAAAAGAGACTTCGTATGTTCAATTTGCGTCTCCTGCCAAACCAAATATGGGTAATGTTTTCCTTGCCTTTGAAAAAATCATCTCATCAAATAAATTGAACTATTTTTTTTAGCAATTTTATAGTCATAATATTTAGTTTGACAAGATGTGCCGCGTACCTTGGCTTTTTGGTTGGCATCCATTATATAAAATCTCTCAGGTCAGGGGTTTGAATCCTCTCTCACATAGTTGGGCTTAAAGAGGTGGTACTCGAATTGTTAGGCACATTGGCGTGATTGAACGTTCGTATAATAGCTTTCCGGCTGTTTTGTCGCCATTGCGGGGGAACGAGGCTGCTACACTACTTCTTTTCCGTTTCTAAGGCTTCAACCAAAAATGAAGGTGATTGCTGCTTATTTGCTTGCTGTCCTTGGTGGCAACTTCAAACCTTCTTCCAATGATCTGAAGCATATCCTTGTATCAGTTGGAGCCGATGCAGATGATGAGGGGATTGATTTGTTACTGTCTCAAGTTAAAGGCAAGGACATAACTGAGCTCATTGCTGCTGGAAGGGAGAAGTTTGCTTCTGTTCCTTCTGGCGGTGGTGGTATTTCAGTGGCTGCACCTGCGGGAGGAGTTGGAGCTGCTGCTACCACTGCTCCTGCTGCTGCAGAGACTAAAAAGGAGGAAAAAGTTGAAGAGAATGAAGAATCAGATGATGATATGGGCTTTAGTTTGTTCGACTAATGGGATGCTAAGCTCACATCAGGGATTGTTGTGTTGTTGATCTCGTTAGTTTTCATTCAGCAAATGTTGAAACTTGTTCTTATCAATCAGTAGCTTTAGCTTGTTTAATGTTGTGATGGTGCGTAGTTTCTATATGTATTTTGGTTACATTTATACATTACAAACTGCAGATCAATTTATGACCAATTTTGTTTTCTTAATTAGTGGATTTTTAATGAATTTTGCTTTAATGATCGATATATATATATATATATATATAGTTTGACAAGATGAGCTAAATCATGTAAAAAAAAAGGTTTGACTCCCGTGTTCAGATGAGCTTAAATAAGGTTTAAATAGTCAAGTGCTAATATTGCATACGAGTATTGTCGAAATAACTCTGGACAAGTTGAGTAAGATGAGTTAAAATTTATTCAAGATTGAGTACAATAAAGCAAAATGCCCAAAAAACACTATCATTAATGGGGATCGATTCAAATCATTAGATGCAGATTGAAATGAAGCAAATGTTCTTCCTTGAAATAAAAAATATGTTGTTTTACAACATATTTATGTGTGATTTTTAACCGTAGTGGGAAGACTCGTAGAAAATTTTAAAGGTCTACTTTCCATCACTCGACATAACTTATTTATAAATTTGGGTTTAACATTCTAAAATGGTGAGGTGAGTGTAGATCATGTTGTACATAAGGAGATAAGAATCGTAAGGAGAAGAAAGTCATCATGAACTTAACATGCAACTTAGAGATCGCCTGAGACTTTGTGGCCTATCAAATTCAAAAACTCAAGGAGCAAATGAGAAAAATGATTAGAGAAATGCTTGCCAGTGGCACAACCTTCCTAACCAACAGCTCCTGTACACTGTCAATGGCCTTTTTGAAAGAGTGCTTTTTTAATTTAATATATATAATTTTGAAAAGTAATAGACTGATTTTTTAAAATACGAGACCGAATTGATCTCATATGGATAATAGTTTAAATAAACAAGCACAACATCATAAACGATGCATCTATCTCTAAGAATGGACACATTACTTACTAATGAGACTCGATTAAATAAACTAAAGAATTTATGACATCCGTTTTAATTTGTGAAACATTTATGTTGACCGACAAATTTCTCCTATCTAATATAAAAGATTTGACAGAGTTTATATTAAGCTAGGTTTTAAATTTTTCTATAAGGGCAAACCCCTATAGTTAATTACATCTTAGATAATCCAAATCGCCTAAGAAAACTCTCGATTTATATCAGAAAATATAGTCTTCAAAAATTTCGAAGTTTAGGACTTTTCAAAGTCGGACAAAGAAATATCAAATGAGAAAGGTTCAAGTTTAGAACGTTACTATGGAATCTAAAGAGAAAAACTAGGGGATGTCATGGATCTTCAGGAGAGCCTCATTGACTTCTCAAGCTATCCTATGATTTGACTTCAATTTCGAGGAAATATAATTAAATGTTTTTTCATGTCAATTTTATTATTTAGGGCTTACGTTGCATGCACAATCATATAAATAGCCTGAAAGATAGGAGAGTTTATGTCGTAACGAACGACAACCTTAGAATCTAAAATAATTTAGGGCTTAAATTACACAACTTGGCTGTGAAAATGCTTAAAACATAGGAGCCTAAAGATAAAGTGAAGATTTATACCGTACTAGACGGACTACCTCGAAGTCCTATGACTTGTTATTTAATTCTAAAGAAAGATTTGTTGTTGTAGATTTGGTTTACTGTTGTAGAATGTTACCCACAGGGTTAGCTTCAAGCTCCTCATCGAATTGACAGCTCCAAGTTCAAGGTTCAAAAGGTTTTACTATATTTGTTTAAGTTTTTTTGGTTTTTTTATTGTTCAAATGTCTTATTTGGGGGAAAGTAAAGTTGATTAGAGCGTCACTGGTTAGGATTGCACGATTCCCTCATTCAGGTACCATTATTTTCTCTTGAATTTACTTAGTCTAAACGAGTTGTTAAGCTTATTTAAACTGGGGAAATCTCATTAGCAATCGTAGGTTACCTTATTCAAGGGACTCCCGTAAATTTAAAAGGAGTGTTATGTTTTTTTTTTGTTTGCTTTGAAAATGTAAAATTAATTTTGAAAATATGTTTTGTTTTGCACGCAAGCTAAATAAGTGTAGGTAAGAAAATGCTATAAAGTAAATAAGTAAAATTGCATTGCATAAAATATAAATGCGTACCTGGGCTTTTGCTACCGCTGCATGATTAGCATCATAAAGCATAATATATTTGCAAGAAATTTAAATAAATTACAGGAAAGTAAAAAAGAAGCATCTAGTACTTAAAAAGTTGGAAAAAATGAGTCGTAGCAAAACACGAGCAAATAAAAGAAAACCCATAGTCACATATAGAAGATCAGAACTAAGTGTAAGACATTGGTAAAGGCGAGGGCTTAAAGCTTAAATGTGTGCTTCCCGGCCCTGAGTGAGAGCTACCAACCTGATAATCTACGGAGGGCAGTCCTAAACTCAATCCAAGTGATTAACCGTGGACCTTATAAATTTTCATTTTTAAAATTAATTTTTCATGCATATAAAGTTTGCTTTATCATTCAAAGGGGTTTTCATTTAAAACATTTTGTAGAGCAGTGTAGTCCACAGATTAATTACTTTGATCGAGCTAGGACTACTATCAACCTAAGAGTATCATATCAACCTAAGAGTATCAACCTAAGAGTATCAGGGGCAATTATCTCCTCAAGAGTCGTCGAATAGTATCAATTGTCCTTATTCTTTCCTTTCGTCAAAGGTTCTTGAGGTAGGAGATATTACTCTTGTTGACCTCATTTTTGGTTGAGGTCTAGAAAACTTCTTTAGTAGCATAGGTCTAGCCATAGGACTTTCCTATTGACTAGTCTTAGAAAATTAGAAGAGGTACCCCACCATTAGAAATTCAAAACTATTCTTTTTACTCAA
>NW_018164518.1:378994-409248 GCF_001263595.1 Phalaenopsis equestris | reverse complement strand
GTTCATCCTTCGGGATAGATACAGGATTTGAGGTAAAATGCTTTTTCATCTAAACTATGAAAATTATGGGGTCAGTTTGACTTCATCTTTTTCAAAACTAAATTTTTTTAAACGTCCTTCCGAAGCGGGCAACGAGATTTCAATTACGATGACCGACAGCTTCTTACGGGCAAACCCCACACCAAAAATAGTGCCGACAACTCTAAATCGCACGTCGTATCCCTCATTTTAGCACACATTAGCATTATCGTCATTTCCCTAGCCACCTAGACCTCAGACTTACATAAGTCAAATGATCCTTATGTGATAAAAAAAATGTCTCTAGTTGCTCACAAGGATTTAAATACTTTAGAGAAGACTCAAATTCCTGAGCATTGGGTCAATTAATGTAGGATAAGTAGTATAGGGCATTTCTATTGATTTTGGTGAATTATCATGTTCCGATGCATAATTTAGTGGGCCCCGAAAAGTTTTAAAGGATGATTTTCTGGAACAAAGCACAATAAGTTTAGTTGTCCTATAAAATATCCAAAAGATCACAAAATTGTTCGGAGCATAACCCTAAACAACTTTTGAAACCCCTTGAATCATTTTAAGTTCATTTGGACTTATAATTGTTCGGAGCATAACCCTAAACAACTTTTGAAAACCCTTGAATCATTTTAAGTTCATTTGGACTTATTTTGATGTTCAATTAATCATCCAAAGTTAAATTTAAATTTAATAAATTAATACACCTTATGCTCAATGAACCATAATATCTTAATTATTCTAAGAGCGGGGTACTCGGACATTCACTTAACATTTTATTCAAGAGTTATGTAAATGGATACCCTTGAGGGCAAGCTCAAGTCATTAAGGTTTTCAGACCTACAATTGAAGTTGAGCTTGTAGTGTTTAAGGATATTCATTAATTAATCATGTTTCTCTTTTCTAATCCTCCTTGAACAAATTTAAATATCAAGCCTAGCTCACTACTAAGCCCTTAAGTTAAGTTTTTAGGGGAAAACTTGCAATAATCAAAATGTTAAATTAAGTCATTAAAA
Source organism: Phalaenopsis equestris (assembly GCF_001263595.1). Taxonomy (NCBI): domain Eukaryota; kingdom Viridiplantae; phylum Streptophyta; class Magnoliopsida; order Asparagales; family Orchidaceae; genus Phalaenopsis; species Phalaenopsis equestris. Next base: position 408,202 of record NW_018164518.1, on the reverse strand, counting down.
GCTCATACTTATCATCTAATCACAAATTAGGGGCTTCAATTAGGGGCTTCAAATAAGTAGCTTCAAATAAGTAAGTTTTTATCTTCCTAGCTTAAGCCCACTACCTTAGGCTCATCCAATTAGGTTAACCTCAAAGTCACAAGATTTTAAGAAAATTAAAATTTTACCCTTATTGTGAAAAGGCAATAAATTGGTTTCTACCTCTTAAACCCTCATGTTTCAAACATTCAAATGAGTTCATTATGATCAAAATTACCCATTTATCTTTTGATTATTCCTAAAATTTAATTCAAAATCTCAAAATTACCATTTTGCTCAAAGGGCATCTGCACTTCATAACTTATTAAATTGAACTCAAACGACTTTAAAATTTTTATTAATGCTCATTCATGGTTCAATTAAAATATCAGAGAAGAATATATGATTTTTTATATATATACATATATATTACTCAAAAATAATGATTTTTCAATATTAATTCGTTTAATTAATCAAAGTAAAGTTTTTTGTATTTAGGAAAACTGTTGGAGGTTTACCTAGGCTAGAGGAATACTTGGACCAAATTCCATGATTTTTTGAATTATATTTTAATTATTTTAATTATTTATTGATTTTAGTAATTAATTAAAAAGAAAATACAATTTTATCTCAAAAATTACTTTTTATATTTTTCCTAAATCTCCCTAAGTCCAAAGAATTCAGAGAATTAAGTTTTTCTTTTTTTATGTTTATTATATTTATTATAATTATTATAATTATTTTAATGAAAAATAAGGAAAATACATTTTTATCATTTGAAAATACAATATTTATTATAATTATTATAATTATTTTAATGAAAAATAAGGAAAATACATTTTTATCATTTGAAAATACAATATTTATTATAATTATTATAATTTTTTTAATGAAAAATAAGGAAAATACATTTTTATCATTTGAAAATACATAATTATATTAAAAAAATTATAAAAATTACTTAAAAGGGTCCCAAGTGATCAGGGAACAATTTGGAACACTTCGTGTATTTTTATATTTTTGTGATTTTTAATTATTTTTAATTATTTTTAAATTAAAAAATAGCCAAAAACAGAACTATTTATTTTAATATCAATTTTATTTTTCTTAGGTTCCCTTGATCACAAGGAACTCCCAAAACTATTTTCATAATTTTTCTAATTGTATTTTATTTACTATAATTACTTTATTGCAAAAATTCCATTTTAATTGAAAAATAGACTTTGATATTAATATATATTTCAATTGTGTTTCAAATTTTTACAAAGGGTTCAACTGATGATTATTTACAGTGTGAAAAAATCTTTATATTTTTTTGAATTATATTATTTAATTTTTTTATGAGTTTTAATGACTTAATTAGCTGTGATAATGTACATAATTATTTAAACTTATTTTATGTTTTTTCCTAAAGTCCTCTGACCACAGAAAACCTGTCAAAATAAGTCTCATATATATATTTTTTATTTTAATTCATATAATTATTTTAAACAAAAATAGGTAAATGGCCTTGAAAATTAGGGCTTTTAAGGTTAGAGATGTTGTCTGACTTTGGAAAAATCAGAGAACATTTCTAACCACATGCAAAATAAGCCCTCCAAATTTCAAGCTAAGGTGATTAATATTTAATTAAAATACTCTCTGGAGTATTTATTTAATTAAAGATAAAATACATCATAAATAATTTTTATTTTTAGTTCATAATTTTCTCATTTGTTTACTGAGCAACAATGTATTTTTATTTTATTTTTATTAATTTTCTACACCAATTTATGAATTTTTAAAGTTTCTCAATTTACATAAATAAATAAAAACCGCTTTTCTATTTAGCCACGCGACGACCAACTCATTCTAGGCGGATCCAAAACTGCACGCAGCGCGCTCCTATTTGACATCGCCTTCTGCATCAGCTATCATGCAGCCCGCACATTATGAATCGATCGCTCGTCCAACTCCTCCGTTGTTGGATCAATATACGCGCAAACGGGTGACATCCGTTCATCCTCTCCAAGCGACTCAACCTGAGAACCTTCCAACTTCTAGACCTAAGATCTCGCTCGATACTCAACCAAATCACATGAGATTTGTTCATATAGCTTCATCTAGTCAAGGAGAACTTATATGTACGGTTGATCAAGCATGAGACACAAGTCCACTTCACAATCAATGAAATTGAGGCTAAAATTAGGGATTTTGAAATATACATTTGCCCAAGAGGTAAGGCCTTGATTGGGTGCTTGTGGAAGCTTCAATAGAGTCCAACAAACCTCCTCAAATTGTCACATTTCTCTGGTATGGAGTCTGAGTAGGTGGTTTAACTTTGTTCTAGGAGTGGGTTAGAGGCCTTAATAGATGGGCTTTCAGTGGAGATGATAGTGGTATGAAACTTGGATTCGATATTTATTCATGTAACATTGACACAGAAATTAAGAGAGGGTCCCTTCCACTATGGTTAGGCATGCAACTTCTATAAACATTGACAGAATCACTAGAACATACCAATAATCAAATGTCAATAGTAGAGTATTATAACTCACCCTCGATCTTGTTAACCACATTTTTTGTGAGGTCTACTTTTCCTCTTAGTACTTAGGATCTAGCTATAGGATTTTCCTTTTGAATAACCTAGAAAACTAGAGATGAAACCCACCTCCATAGAAACTCAAACCACATCCTAGCTCTCTTCGGAACCCTACATCGACAGTCACGAACCTCCATCATTTGGAATGTTAAGTCCAATATGCGAGGATTCAAAGATGAGTCTCTATAGGACTAAAAAAACTTAAGGAGACCCTTGGTGGCAAGGGCTTGGTTTCTCACGCACTCAAGCACATCAAAACTCCTCACTTGTCCTAAAACCCCAAAATCACACACATTGAACCTAACTCCCTTTGCTCTTTTAGAAAATTGCATGGATGAAAGCAAGCCATTAGCCCTTGGTTAAGTTGGCTAAGTCCAACATGTAGAGAGTCCAAGGTGAGCTTCCCCATGAGCCTTTTTAGACTTATGGGAGAGTTTGCAAGATTTGCATGGGCACCATATCCAACAAATTCTCTAATTCAACCAAAACAACCAAAATTATCAAGTTGTCCTTGAAACCCTAAAACCCCCAAAATTCTCAAAATCTCTAATTTCATCACAAACTTCTCCAAAGTGACCCTAACCATCCCAATTACCCAATGTCACCCAAAATTCTCCAAATCCACCCAAAGTTAGCTAATTTACCAAATTACCCCTAAAATCCCAAAATTTGCCAAAAACCGATTCTCACCCAATTTTAGCCCAAAAATCATTTTAAATATTTTCACTTGGCTTAACTGCCCCAAATTTATTAAAATTAGACAAACTGCCCAATTTTTACCAAAATGCCAATTTTACCCCTAAATTGCCAAAATTACCAAAATATCCCTCATGTCCCACAAAATTCCCAAAACCTCCTAAATCATTCCAGACATCCTTTAAACCAATCCTAACCACTCAATGGGCTCAATTGCATCTAAAGCCACCAAAATTAACCAAAATTCCCAAATTGCCCCTAAATGCCCAAAATCTCCAATTCACCTTCGATTCCCACCAAATTGATTTCAAGCTTCCCCAATTCCAACTCCACATCAAATTTCATGAGCCCTAGTTCAATTAAAACCAAATTCCAACCCAATTCCAAACCCTAATTTAAACCCCAAACCTATTAACCTCAAATTGACCCAAAATCCAAAATTCAGCAAATTAAGCTCCATAACCAATTTAATTTTCCCAATTTCAAATCCTAAATTCCTCATGAAAATTTTCTAAACCAAATTGAGCCTTCACATGATTCAAATTCAAACCCAACCTAAACCCAAGCCAAAATCAAATGCCCCAAAATTGGCCAAACTTCAAATCCCATTAAATTGAACCATGTCACCAATTCAATCTCACCAAATTCATTTCCCAAACTCTTCATGACATCCCCCTAGACTAATTAGACCCTTCAATTAATTTTTAAATCATGCCTAAGCCAAGACTAAGCCAAGCCCAATTCCAAGTGTTTAGCCTAAACCCTAATTTTGAGCTTAAAATCCAATTTAGCCTAAACCTTTGAATTTAACTAAGCCTAATCTTCTCCTGCATTGATTAGTCTCATAGGATGCTAATCAAATCACCCAAGGACCCAATTTTGAGCCATGTACGAAGGGTCCCTTAAATCATGCAAACTTATCTCCTAATTTGGTTAATCACACTAACCCACGCAATCTGCGCACCTAGCCCCGAGTTTATCACAACTAAAACTTCCCTGACCTTCTCTGACCTTGATAGCCACCTCCCCTAGCCTGGCTGGCCGGCCTAGTCGCCAGAAAACCCAAAATGGAGGAACCCTTCCTTGGTTTAAACCCAAATCTGAGCTCATCCAATGTGGCTCACTTCCATTGTTGACTTGCACTGCTCAACCCTCCACCTAAGCATCCACCTCCACCCCCTGGCTTGGCTAATTAAGCCTTAATTCCATGGCTATAAGCTGAGCCCTTCTCATGGCCAAAAGAAGAGTGCTATCAATTCCTTAGGGAGAGCCCTTTAAATTGCTTTCAAAGATTCCCTTGACCTTATTAAGCCCATCCAAATCAAATTCCAATCATCTCCCCCACTATAAAACCCTAATTTCAAGCTTGAAATTCAGGGCTTTTTTGTCACTCCACAAAACTTCTCAAACCTTGAAATTGATTGTTCCAAAAGCTTCCCCATTCCAAACGAGGAAGTTCCTCATCAAAACCCCTATCTTTTGAGCACTCTAACCCACTCCTAGACCAAACTTGTGCCACATGTTGATCGAACTCCTAGCCATACCCAATTTCAGCTCGAAGCAACACTTGGAGGACGTTTGTGGACTCAAGGTGAAGCTCAAGAACAAGCCCAATCTAGGTCTCACCTCTTGGGCAAAGGTATAATCCAAAATCCCTAAAATCTCGCTCGATTTCACCAATTGTAAAGTGAACTTATATTTCATATGCTTTTAATTGTATGGATATGTTTGTCTCGATCCGTTTGTGATTTGGTTGAGTATCAAGAGAGATCGAAATGTTTTAATGTGACGAAGCTCGATTACACACACACACACACACACACACACATACATGTATCTTCACACACACACACACACACACACATACATGTATATGTATCTTTGTGTGTGGAAATTTTGGGGATTTCTAAAGTCGATCAACTGCTTCTTGCATCCATTTAAAATAAAAAAGATTTCAAAAACCTAATTCCCACAAACAAGATCAAAGTGCCTCATACGATCGAATGGCTCAAACACGAGCCATACCAACTAGAATGAGGCAAGAGCATCCAAACAAACCACTACATGTCAGTCGATTCAAATAAAGATAATATCAAGCAATGTACCTTTGACCATCCTGTGGAGACTCCAAAGAATCCTCACAAGGGATAAGGGATTGAATATATATATATATATATATAGGAAACTTTGAGGATATCTAAAGTTTTCAACTGCTTCTCTGTATCGTTGTAAAATAAAAAAAAAAAATTTCAAAAAATTAATTCCCCAAACAAGATCAAAGCACCTCATACGAGCGAATGATCCAAACACGAGTCATGCCAACTAGAATGAGGCAAGAGCATCCGAGCCAACCACTACAGCCAACCCCTACATGACAGTCGATCCAAAAAAAAAAAATATTGTTATGCAATGCACCTTTGACCATCCTGTGGAGACTCGAAAAAATCCTCACAAGGGATCGAAGATAGTCAACCTGACAGGATTAACCGACAGAACCATACTGACCAAGCTCAGCAAATTGAGCAGACCCTGTCAACCCAAAGTCAACTAAGCTTACTGGGCCGAGCCGAAACGTAACTAGATGGTATGCACACACTCATAAGATACAATGAAATACCATAGTAGAGAGCCCTTCCAAACGGAGGTAAAAAATGTAATATCATCGATGTGATACCTTTTACATAACTAGAAGAATCATTTATGAAGGGGACACTATTCAGTAGTCTTTCTCTCTCCCCTCTAATTTTATATTGTTTTTCTTAGATATGATTCACAGACAATCTTAGATTCAAGAGGGATGTATTAATCTTTCGAAGCCTTTCATACGTAAACTAGGCCAGAATAATTTTTAGATTACCCTTGGTCTTTTTTTAATTTTTACACCACAAGTAGATCATAAATATTTTAAATATATACAAACTGTGGAACACAAAATGAGCAGATCATCTTTTTAATTACAAACCAGCTTTGCAGACAAATTTTTCTATAATGTAAATAAATATTTATTTTTTTCATCATTTGATTTTTATTAAGGAAAAATATTACATCATGACTCATAACGTAGAGCTACGTTCGGAATCCAATGAAATGACGCCACGTGGAGGTGACAGAGAAAAAAAAATCGTTTTAGTGCTAGGGAATATTCCCTCCGTGTTATTTTACATTATTCACCGGTTATTGTAGTGATATTCATTATTATTGTGTTCTAGGAATATTTCCGATATTATAATAACATAATGACACAACAATACCACCACAATAGCACTTGAATAACGTGGAATAACACAGGAGGAATACTCTCTTATGTTACTGGGTCGGATCACAGGAAAACGTCTACATTAAGAGTCATGATGTAATATTTATACAGATATTCTAACATCTCCCAACTTTATGCATTAAAGGAAGAGTAGATCATTCTCCAAAATTTATTCAACGTTGTTGAATAAATATATCGCTGCATGACTTCTATGGCTATATAATATTTGCTTACATTGAAGGGCCGGCAAGGGACCGTCTGAAATGTCTTCAGCCGTAATGATGTCAGGATTCTAATGGCCTACGGATGGACGGACGAGAATCTGTGAAGGCAATTACTACAATTAAAGATAATACAACTTGTTTTTAATATTATTATTTTTTCGGCTGAAAACAAATACACCATAAATAAAATTAGTGTATAAAAAAAAATATAATTATTTGAAATAATAAATAATTAAAAGATTCGAGTCTATATGTAAATTTATTTTAGTGTATAAATATTTTTACATATAATATTTGTAAAATTATTATATAAAACTTATCTAGTATGTAAGCGGGGTGGCATGTTGTAGTTACATTGAAAATGTTAAGAGTCAAACGAGAACTATTGTCGTTTGGCTGAGAGTTTATTGCATACGGATACCGCACGTAAATTTGAGTGTGGAGTCCGATTTGAACCACTGAAATATATCTTTTTATTATTTTTATTGTTTAGAGTGGGGCCCACTGTAAATTTTTGACGGTTCAGATCAGACACCGCATGCAAAATTTGTGTGCGGCGTCCGCACATAATAATTTTTCCACCTAAAGTTTGGTTTTTCCATTTATACCTGCCAGATTTTTCATACCTCATTAAAAATATCATTGTTTTGACTTTTAAAGAGTGAAATATACATTTCCATGAATAGTTAAGGTAGTATTTATGAAAAAAGTGAAGTTTAGCTCTTAGATATGCAAATAGATAGGAATTGAGTGGTATGTATGTAAATATTTCACCAAAAAAAAAAGGGGTCCGTGTCCACGCAGCAAATTTTGACAACATTTTGCATTTAATTAATTTTATAAATAATTTTTAATTATTTTATTTAAGAAAAACTTCTAAAATTGACTAGTTGATCCTAAATTACATTTATATATTTTTTTTATAGAGTTCTAATTTTATTTTATAAATTATAGAATGATGGCTTGGAGACCTTTGAGCGACTCCTAATTTTGATTTTTTTTATAATTCTTAATATAAATAATATATTAGTTAGATACTAAAGTTTTATATTATATTTGTATAAATATTTTATGAAGTAAAACAAGTTTTAGTATATTTTTCTAACAAAAAATCATAATTATTTTCAGCCTAACAAATTTTCTTGAAGACCCTATTACAACAAATTCAATTCTTTTTTTCAATATTTATTGGCTAAAATAATCGTCGAATTGAGGAATATTAGAGGAATTAAGGAGGTGGAGAAGAACCAATCAGAGGAATATCAGAGGCATTTCTTCCCTTAGTCCGTGACAACCAATCCAGTATCATAAGTGAAAGTAGAGGGAATAAAAGAAGTGGAATTAGGGTTTTACAATGGGCTTGAGGCCTTGAAAAGATGGGAAATCTTTTGCCTATGTCTTGGAGAAGATTTTATCTCTTGAGGGCCAAAGGTTTGGGAGTCTAGGTGAAGAGTATGGATTACTTTGGAGCTCTCAGATTCTTTAAATATCATGGGAAGCTTGGAAATGGCCAAGGATGGTCTGAGGAGGTTCTAGTGACTCAGAGGATCTTACAGAGGCATGAAAGAGTTAGGGGTGGTAGTTCCCATTTTTGGCAAGATTGACCATCGAAGCTCCAATAGAGAAGAGAGAGGAATTTTCATGGCTTGGAGACATTGGAGGGAGTTTGAGGTGGGGTCGGTGATCTCAGTCCTGATCTAGTTTGACCCCAAACATGAAAGGAATTGGGTGAATTGGACTAGAATGCCAAGTGTGGGAGGGGTAGTTAGGTGTAATTTCCTTTTTCTTTTCTCCCTTTTGTTATTTTTTTGTTTGGTTTTATATGCACTTGTTTAAGTTATGTGTAACCCTATAGCCTGATAGGTTAACCTTAGGTTATGGATGACCCATTAGGGTTGAGTCATGGGTTTGATTCATAGGTTTGGGCCATAGGCTAAGACCTTGGGCTTTATGCATGGGTTGAGCTATAGATTTAGGCTTAGGGTTTGGACCTAAGCTAAAACCTAATAGGCTTTAAAGTCATCCATTTAATTAATTAAAAGGATGACAAAATTGACCATATGTCATGAGTTGGCCATATGATTGTTAAGTTGACCACATGACGATTAAGTTAACCATATATTGTGTTAGGTTGACCACATAGTGAATGGGTTGACCACATAATGGTTAAGTTGACTACATGGCCATGTGTTGACCACATGGTCCATCTCTTGGCTATATGATCCAAGGTTGACCATGTTAGTCATGATTTGATCATAGTGGTCAAGGGTTGAACATATGATCCATGGAGGACCATAGTGTTCTAGGGTTGACTTTAGGGTCCATGGTTGATCATATTGGTCATGGGTTGACCATAATGATCATGGGTTGACCATATGGTTCATGATTGACCATATTGGTTTAAGGTTGACCATATAGTCCAGGATTGATCATAGTGTAGGGTTGACTATCTGGTCCATGATTTGGATGGGATAGGTGAAATGGTCAATTTGGTCAAAATTTGACTAAATTAGGGTTAGGCCTAATTCATTTTGACCATTCAAGTGTTGTTGACCTCATTTTTTGTTGAGGTCTAGCTTTTCCTCTTTAGTAGCCTAGGGTATAGTCATAGGACATTTCTGTTGACTATTCCTAGAGGACTAGAAAAGGAACCCTCACCATTAGAAATTCTACACTCTTCTTTGCTCAACTTGAAGATCCACATATTGGTCTTAACCTCTAGCACTTAGTGGGTGGGGTCAATATGATATAGCTCAGGAAGAGTTCCCATAGGATGGTCAAGCCTTAGGACTAACCCTGGGTGGCCTGGTCTTAGTTAGGCTAGCTTACAAACACTACACATTCTCACACACCCCAAACCCTAAGACCACTTTCACTTGATTTGGTCTCCTGACTCCTTTTAGAAAGCTCGTTTGGATGGACCCAAACCCAGGCCTTGGCTAAGAAGGTTAGGACCAGCATATTGAGCATCCAAAATGAGTCCTTATATGGCTTCTATTGGTTTGACATGACTTCATGGCTTACTTGCCCATCTTAGCCCAAAATCACCAAATGACCAAAATACCCCTGAAGTCCTAATTTTTGCCAAAATTGCCAAAAAACCCAAAATTTTCCAAAAGTCGTTTCAAATCACTCACCACTACCTAAATTGACCAAAATCACCAAATTCCCAACACCCACAAATTGCCAAAATTACCAAAATGCCCCTCATGACCCAAAATTTTAAAAAATTTCCAAAATTCCAAAATCATCCCAAATATTATAAATTTCAATTTTTTAACCATCACATTGACCCAATTTGACCAAAAGCCTCGATTGCCTTTAAAGGCTCAATTTCCCCAGATTAGCCCTAATATTGACTCAATTAACCCCAATATTGCTCAATTTTAATTCCAAATAAAAATTCAACATCCATAGTAACAATTGAAACCAAACATAAGCTCAATTTGAACCAATTGAAAGCCCAATTTCACCCAAATAAAAAAGCCCCAATTTTGACCATATGTCTAAATCCACCAAATTGGCCTTTCAATTCAATTCGAAACCACTTTGAATCCTTCCTAAATTCCTCATGACATCTTCCTACATCAAATTGAACATTCGGTTGGCCCAAATTTTGATCCAATTCAATCCAATTCAAGCCCACCACACTTAAATCCCAAAAGCCCAATTTTAATCAAAATGCCCACATGACATTTTATTCAACTTTTCTCATTATATATCTCATCAAAATCATTTCCTAAGTCCTAAATACAAAACCAAATCATTCCAAATAAAGAATCATGTCATTCACCAAAAATACCAAATAAATCCAAAATCCTCTTTCATGCAAAAGAACCAAGCCACATGCAAGCCATGAAGCCACTCCCAAGCCATAAGTGATCCATAAAAGCCATGCCACATCACCATGCTATAAATGGTAAGGGGACAAACCACTTTAAAATATCCTTAAGATCCTTTTTAACCCACCTCATGAAACACCTAAACCTCATGCATATGGCAAATTACTTGGATAGAGACCTCATTATGTTTATTAAGCTGAATCATCTGATTTCCCTCAGCATCAAAACCCTCCTTCGTGAGTGAACCCAACCCCAAACCATGACTTGACCCAATTTGACCCAAAATAGCTCTTCCCCCATTCCTCTTTAATCCAAGACCTTTACACATGACCAACCATAATTGATTGCACCAAACCCAAGCCCTGAGCCTCCTGACCAAATTGTGAGCTGACCCTGGCCGGCTAGCCCCCTTGGCTGCCGGAAAACACCATGGCCAAGGGGGAGCAAGGAGCTAAAACTCAAAATTGAACCCATTCAAGCTGCCTCATTTGAATTGGACACTTGTACTCTTCTTCCCTCCACCTGAGCAAGCTTTTGCACCCACTGGCCAGCCATGATGGCCTCTCCTTCCCCCTCTATTTAAACTCATCCTCCACGGCCAAGGGGAGGAGATCTTGAAATTCCTTAGGGAGACTATACCAAATTAATTCTAGAGCTTCTTAAAGACCTCATGAGTTCAATCCAAGCATCCTCAAGCCCTCAAACCCATTTTATGAGCTAAATTAACCAAGCATCCTCAAGCCCTCAAACCCATTTTATGAGCAAATTAACTGCACCCACTCCATCCTCTGAGTGAGAGAAGAAGATCCCTTATAGATGCCTAATACACCTAAAATATATAGTATTTTTAGACACATTTTACACCTATTTTTTTTAGATATTGCGTTTTAATGGAAGGTATTTGTGTGTTTTTCTTTCAGGTAAAAGTAAAAAGGTGAAAAATGCTAAAATGAGTGAAAAAATGATCAAATTTGGAGCAAAAAAAAAAATTTGTGCAAAAGTGTTTTGGCGCCTAAGCGCCAGTGAAACAGAGAAGGCAGTGCCTAAGCACCAGAAGCCCCACTCTTAAGCGCCAGAGGCACAGAGGTTAAGCGCCAGAGGTAGTTATTTGATGGGTTAATTCATTTTGCTAAATTTTGAAGGGACATTTGAGGCACCTATTAGCTAAAGAGGGTGGTTATGACCACTATAAACGAAAATATAGTTAAAAGAATTGTGAAATGAGGCATCCCTTGGAAAATACATCGAATCAGGACACATTTTGAAGAGATACCAAGGCGCCTCTTGGAAATTATAAATGAAGGAAGTTGAGAGAAAAATAGGGGGGAGTCCTAAGAAGTTCTTGAAATAGTTCTTAGAGGAACTTTTCGAGAGATTTTTTAGGCACCACAAATTTACTTTATCCTTTTTGTTTTTAGTTTTATTGTAAGAGTTAAGAGTGTTGTAAGAGAGAAGAGATTCAAAGGAACTTCAAGAGTTTGGTGGAGGACTTGAGAGAAGTTTTTATCTTTGTTTTTAAACTACTTTTGATTTTAATTGAGACTTCGTGTTGGTTTGACAATGATTTCGACTTTTAAACTAAAGCGTGGTTTTGTTTTCTCCATAGATTTTTAGTAGTTTTTTTTATTTTTCTCCTTAACATGATAAGTAATTAAAGTGTTGGATGGAAGTTGTGTAAAGTATTAATCTTTAATGTTGGAAGAAGTTGTGATGATTTAACTCAATGTACTTCATTTACTTCTTGATCTGGCTCATCTAGATGTTAAAATTTGTTGTGAGAACATCTAAGAACCGGGCTGATATTATCTCAGTCAATAATTAGAAAGAATCACATGAGGTTGTATGAATGAGTATTTAATTCATATGATTTAGTGCAAATAAATAGGGAAATAATCTTTGAAGGGTGTAGAGTTAGAGGACTTTAGAGTGAAAAACTAAAGCCCCCAATCTGGTTTATTGTTTTAGGTTCTGTACGAGATGTTAGGCCCTAGGTGGAGGGAATCGATGGAACTCTAGAATAAGAGCTAGTATCTTCCCTGCCTAGTCGATCTTCAGAACTATTCAAACTTTAAATTAGCCAATGTTCTTTATAACATCTCTAGTAAGGGTAAAGAATAATATTGCTCATATTTGACACAACACAATTTGAATACTTCCACAATAGAATTCCTAGACTTATTACTGATTCATGATAAGAAGAAAAATATTTCATATTTATTGTTTCTCTTTTACATAAACTCAAGTTATATTTAGAAGTTATTTTTGTTTTGTCAAAATATCCCAAATACCGAATTTAATTTTAATTACTGTAAAAAATATCTATAGTTCAAGTAATTGTCTTTTTGAAATAAAAAGTTTGTTATTTAAAAGTGCATATTGTGAATTCCCCCCGAGGGTTCAACATTCAGGGCTTAATCAGAAAGTCCTATATTACTTGATAACGATACGTATACTTACGTAGTATCCCAATATATATTAAGTTAAAAAATTAAATTCTTATTTTCTCCTGGATCAAGTTTTTGAAAGTGTTGCAAAGGAAAAATAAGTGAAAAATATAATCAAATAATTGTTATACTGTTGCATATAAACGGTCGGAATTAAGTTCGTGGCGCTGTTGCTAGGGAGATTTATTGAAAGCAAATGTTGTTTTTAGAAAGTCTCATTTAAACTTTAAGAGTTATTGTAGGAATATCTTATTATAGTATTTTATCTTTGTATGTGTGTTTTATTTTATTTTATTTTATTTTAGTGTATGCATAGTTCAGGTTCTGATGGACTGGTGCCCTACGATTCTAAATTAGAGAGAACTGTTAAGAAAATAAAAAAAAGTAAAAAAAACTTAAAAATTTTGAAAAATCTAAAAAATTACAAAAACAACAAACCAAAATGATCAAAATATTGAAATTCATCAAGACTTTAGACCTTTACGAGATTATGTCAACCCTACGGTTGATGAACTTCATTGTATTATTCAAAAATCTACTGTAGTGACTAATTTATTTGAGCTTAAACCTACTATTATCTAAATGGTATCAAATAATCAGTTTGGGGGATCACCAACTGAATATCCAAATTTACATCTTGCCAATTTTCTAGAATTGTGTGCTACATTTAAATATGATGGTGTATCAGATGATGCCATAAAACTTAGGTTATTTCTTTTCTCACTTAGAGATAAAGCTAAGATGTGTTTGAATTTATTAGCACCTGGATCTATCAGAACTTGGGCTGATTTAACACAAAAATTCTTTGCTAAATATTTTCCACCATAAAAAAACTACAAAGCTTAGAAATGATATTGCATATTTTAATCAGTTTGAAGGGGAATCTATTTATGAAGTATGAGAATGATCTAAAGAGCTCTTAAGAAAGTGTCTACACCATGCTATACCATATTGGTTAATAATTCAAACTTTTTATAATGGATTAGCTAGGTTTCTTAGATCTATTATCTATGTCGCTGCTGGTGGTTCATTGATGTCAAAACAATTTCATGACGCTTATGATTTAATTGAAGAAATGACTACCAATTATTTTCAATGGCCTTCTGAGAGGGTGAATCCTAATAAAGTAGTCAATATTCAAGAATCTGATGCATTTACTATGTTAGCAAATCAAGTTGTTGCAATTTCAAGGAAGTTAGACCAATTTGGAATGAATTTTTCTCAACCAATTTCTATGATTTAAGAGAATTTATTAAGCCAAATGGTAGATTCTCAAACATCATTAGAAATTTTGAATACTATAAATAACAAGCAGAATATATCATATTCATAACCCATATTCAAATTATTACAACCCAGGTTGGAAGAACCATCCCAACTTCAATTGGAATAATACTACAAGTGGTAATAATCAGCAATGGGGGAACAATCAAGTAAACCCATTGAGAAATTGGAATAACCATAGGAATAATAATTATAGATTCACTTATCCTCCAGGGTTCAACGGTAATACACAATTTAAGGAGAACAAGCTATATATAGAAGAAGTTGTGTTATAAATGGAAAATCAGTTACAAAGTCAAGGAGCTATAATTAGAAATATTGAGAATCAACTTGGACAAATCGCAAATTCATTAAGTAATAGATCCCAAGGAACACTTCCTAGTAATACTGAAATAAATCTGAAAGACCAGAATAAAGAGCAAGTAAAAGTCGTTCAACTTAGAAGCGGAAGAGAGTTGGAAGGTGGGGTTCAAAAAGAAACTTCAGTAGAGAGAGAAGAAATTGAAGAATCAAAAGAGGACGCTCCAAAAGATTCTGAAAGACCTATTTCTTTGTTTAAAATTGATTTGGAAAAAAACACCACCTCCGTTTCCTCAGAGACTTCATTAACAAAAGTTGGATAAGCAATTTTCAAAATTTATGGAAATTTTTAAGAAGCTTACAATTAATATTTCATTTGCTAAAGCCTTAGAACAAATGTCAAGCTATGTAAAGTTTATGAAGGATATTCTTAAAAGAAAAGGAAGTTTGAAGATAATGAGACTGTTGCACTTAGTGAGGAGTGCAGTGCAATTATTCAGAAAAAAACTTCCTGAAACGCTTAAGGATCCTAGTAGCTTTACAATTCCATGTGGCATATGAGAGAGATTTTATGGGAAAGCTTTATGTGATTTAGGTGCGAGCATTAACCTTATGTCATTATCAATATTTAAAAGATTGGGATTAGAAAAAATAACCCATACTACTGTAACTCTGTAGTTAGAAGATCGTCTGATAGCGTACCTTAAATGAGTTATAGAAGATGTCATAGTGAAAGTAGATCAATTTATCTTTCTCGTTGATTTCATTGTGCTAGATATAGAGAAAGATAAAGAGATACCTATCATTTTGGGGAGACCTTTCCTAGTTTTGACACTATTTTGGTTAAGGAGTTGCCCGTTGGAAGCTGTCAGCCACCAGGATCGAAATCCCGGTAACTGCTTTAGAAGGATATTTTAATTTACACACACACACACACACACACAGATATATATGCATATATATATATATATATAAGTTTTAGAAAAATAGGAGATAAAACTGGTCCCATACCTTTCACAGTTTAAATGAAAGAGAACTATACCTTAAACTCTGTATCTATCCCTAATTTACCAAATTTATTTAATTTACCGTTACCTTCCCCGACAACGGTTCCAAAAACTTGATCCCAGTTGAATATAGTTGTGTAAAATTTATAAAGTTGACTTCACTTTTCAACGATGCCAAAATCTTGATGTTGTATTTTATGAATAATAACGTTAAGCAATTAATATTGGGATTCTACGCAAGTATATGTATCGTTATCAAGTAATATAAGACTTTCTATTTAAGTCCCAAATATTGATCCCACGAGGAAGGTTTAAATTTGAGATGATAAATTAACTAGGAAATTCACATAAATAAAATGAAATTATTGTCATTAATTTTTAATGTTTGAGATACTATCAAAACTAAATTATTAACTACTAGAAAAATTTAAATGCAGAGTTTAAAATAGTAACTACTAAACTATGTTTATGTGATTAAGTTTTATAATATAAAAAACATATTTCCCACTACACTGAGTTTTTGGTGAAATGAGATGAGATAAATGTTTTAAATTTATATTGTGCCAAATAGGAGCAATTTTAGTTTTCTACCCAGATTCAGTGTTATAAAAAATCATTGGCTAATCTTAGGTTTAGTCCCTAAATCTATGGCTAGGCTAGGAGGATACTGGCTCCCACTCCAGAGCTCCCACTTCCCTTCCCATGAAGGCTAACTCTCGCTTTAGTTCTTAAACACTAAGATCAAATTGAGGATTTTAGTTGTCACCCTAAAAATCTCAAATTCTACACCCAACAAAGTATATTTCCTTATTTATTTGCACTTAATCCCATGAACGAAATACTCCTTCATGGACTTAAATGTGATTCTCACTCTGTTGTACAACTTATACTCCATTTCCCGGATCATATGTTTCACAACATATTTTAGCAATTCAATTGGCCAGATTGAAAAGTAAATTAAGAGAGGAGTTGAAAACCATCACAATTTATTTTATATTTTAACATTGGCACATCCAATTTATCTCTTCATTTCACCTTATCTTAGAGAAGGGAGAAAGATAAAGGGAACTACTCAGACTTCATGAGAAAGATACAATAAAACACAAATTTCATATATAAAAGGAAGTTCATACAACAATAGTAAACAAACAACACTTATCTGAAACTCTTTCTCAAAGCAAATTCTTTGTAGCCTCTCTTAGGAAATGTAGGAAGAAGAAATCTCTCACTTCTCTCCCTCTTCAACACTTCTTAGAGAAGAATTCACACTTAAAATCTCCACAAAAACTCAAAACTATAAATAAATGAAATGACTAATGGTGTGGAATGGAGTAAAAGGAAGTAAAGTGGCAAGGAGGAGCGTGAAGAGGTGCGAAGTGGGTTCTTTTTTATCATATTTGGCTCTAAATAGAGCCTAGGGTCGGTTCTCCAATAGATACATCCAAAAACTTTTCAAAAAACATCCAAATTTGTCAACAAAAACAGGGTCTGCACTGACACTGGCGTTGTCGGCGCTAGTGGCCATCTAATTAAATTCATCTTCTCTGTCAAATGGCGCCGTCGGCGCTGAGCAATTTTTTAAAATCTTCATTTTGACTCCAAATTTCATCTTTTTTTGTTCCAAGTCATTTTGCTCCAAGTCATAAAAATTATCAACCTGCAATAAAACATAAAAAATATCTTTTATTAAAGTGCAATAACACTAAAAATGAATATAAAATATGGTTCTAAAAATACATATATTTTTTGTGTATCACCAATCTCACTTGCATCTTATTAAAGATAAATTTGTAATTCCTTATGTTAATGAAGTTTGGAAGAATGATTAAATAAGAAAATATTAAGGTGAGGGTTTGATTTTGGAAGATTTTGTGAGGGTTTGTTTTTGGAAGATCATAACTCACTAATTTAAAACCCTAATTAATGGTGTATGATTCAGGATAATGATTAAGAACATAAACATTTAAAAATCTTTTTCTTAAAATTACAAATCCATTAAGCTTTAAGGGCTTAACAGTGAATTAGGACTAATCAAATTTGTCTAATGAAGTTTTTAAAAAATGAATTATGATTAATTTGAAACTTTTGAATCACTACAAGCCCATTCTTTAAAAAAAATCAAATCGGTTAAGCTTCTTAATTAAGTCAATTCGCCTCCTAAAGACTTTCACCCACATAATTTATAAATAAATATCAAATGATAACTAACCCATCCTTAGGGTTTGCAAGAACATCATTTCATTGAGCATAAGGGTATGATAAGGATGAGTTATTAAGCAACATAATGAGTTTGAACGAACTCGGGACTTTTCAAGGGATTGTGAGATGCACGGGGCCCGGTCCCTGGACCTTTCTCATTTTCTTTCGGATATCTTGAAGCAAGATTAAACTCATTATGCCTTGCTTGAGAAGTCATCTATACATTTAAATGAATAAGATCCACCAAGTTATGACATAGGATTCGGTAGGCCCGTGACGAACATACCTATAAGCTTTACTTTCCTGTAAATTATAAACATTTACTGCAAAAGATACTAAAATTTTAGGTGGAGGAACAAAAAGACTCGATGGGTACGCTTTTATGGTTTACAATACTTTCTTTTCTTGTACTTTCTCTGTTATACTTGTAATGCTTATAAATTTGCTTGTTAAATAACAATGTCACCCTACATCTCAAAACTGGAACTTTTAGAAGAGCCACAAAACTGAAACTAAAACCAAAAATTAAGAAATGAAAAAAAGATAAAATTTACCATCACAATATTTAAAATATAAGACAACTTAAAATTTAATTACAAACAGAACAAATCAAAAATTGTAACTAAATTAAAAATCTCTATTGGATAATCGAGAATCCCTTGGAAGAGGTAACCTAAGGTTGTTAACGAGATTTCTCACGGTATAAATGAAAGTACGGAACTCATTAAGTTGATTTTATTAAATTCATTTAGACTAAGTGAATCTGAAAGAAAATAGTGGTGCTGGAACGAGGGAAATGTAGGATCCTAATCGGTGTCACTCTAATCATTTTTAACATCCCCCATAGTATTAAATAATCATAATTATAAGGAATATTTGATTTGACATCATAATTTGACACATTAGAAAACTTAAACTCGCTACGACGAGGAGCTTGGAGCTAGCATTGTGGGAAGCACAACCATCCTCAATAGCAAAACATGTCTACACCAGCTAAACCATTCTTTAGAATTAAACAACAAGCCATAGGATTTTGAGATTGTCTGCCTAGTGCGACATTAATCATCAACTTTTCTTTTGGCCCTTGTATAGCCCTGTTATACAATATAAGCCCTAAATCGTTTTAGGATTCTAAGGTAGTCGTTCAATTCTAAGGTTGTCGTTCATCACGACCTAAATCCTCACATTTTCCAGGCTATTTGTGTGATCGTTTCATATTGATGTAGGCCCTAATTAATAAAATTGACATGATGAAACACTTAAATATTTCTCCTCTAAATTGAAGCGAATCAGTAGGATAGCTTGGGAAGTCACCAAGGTTCTCCACAGGATCTATGACGTCCCCTAGCTCTTATTCCTTTGGATTCAAAAAATAAAATGTTCCAAATTTGAGTCATTCCTTTTTCACACCTTTTTTGTCCAATCTCCTTGAAAATTCCTATCCTTTGAAATTTCCTGAAGACAATATCCCCTGAATTTTATCAAGAGTTTTCTGAGGTGACTTCGGTTATCTAAGATGTAATTAATTATAAGGATTTGCCCTTATAGGAAGCTTTTCCAAACCCAGCTTAAAATAAACCTTATTTAATCTTTTGTATTAAATAGGAGAGCTTGTCGGCTTATAATAAAATAGTTTCGCATACCAAACAAATGTCATATTTCTTAGTTTATTTGATTGAGCCTCACTATCAAGCCATGTGTCTATCTTTCGAGATAGATACATAAATTAAGGTGTAGTGCTCTTTCATCTAAACTATGAAAGATATGAGATTGTGTTGATTTAATATTTTTCTAAACTTAAATATATATAAATTAAAATGTCCCTCCGAAGGGGGTGACGAGATTCTGATTTAGGCAACTGCATCTTCCATAGGATGACCCCCCTAAAATTGTGCCGACAAGTGTCTCATCAAAGTTTGGGTTTAAAAGGGCACATTAGGGTTTTGATCTGATTTTTAAAATTAATTAGGGTTAGAGAGGCCATCGGTGACACCAGGGATCAATTTGTGTAAACCCCTCTCCTAGGGTGGATTTCGTGGTCACAATGTTTCCTAGGATTTATAGGCAAGTTCCTAGGGTTCCGTTTTTTAAGTTGGGGGACTAAGGGAAAACCGACAATCCCTAAGGTTTCAAGTTGATCTCGGTGTTATGGGGCATGTTTAGTTCCTAGTAGTCAACTTGGGTTCACCAAAGGCCCCTTATTGGTAAATTTTAGGTTCTTACTTAGTCTAAACCCTGAAACCACTCAACAAAGAGTTGAGGGCTTGAGCTTGCACTGGTGAGGTCCAGGGAACCCTATTTGACGGTTAGGTGGGTGGAATGAGTCCTCACAGAAGTGAGGTCGACACCCTCTACTGGGGAGGGAGACCATCCCTGCCTTCAGTTGCCTCTGCAACAAGGAGAATAAGTTTTATTAATTAGTGAACATAGCACATAGTATGTAATAAAATAAAAATAGACCAACACATAATAAACATAAAACACATAAGTATGTAGCAAACATGTAGATGAAACTATAAAGTGTAAGGTAAAACTACTAAAACTAAAAAATAAAGCTATGCAAATAACTAAAATACAAAATTAAACGAAAGGTACAATAAACTTACTCAGATTACCCAACATCGTCCAAAGAGTCTTAACAATGTAATCATAATCTCTATTTCAAATGCATCATCGGAGTCATACTGATCACTGAGTTTAATTTTTTTTGTATTCGTAATCAACAACCTTTAGATTGAGCTCTTCATCGATTGCATCAAGTGGAAATGATAAACATGTCATTTCAATTTCTTGATGGGCTGGTTCGATATTATTTCAAATATTAATTGTCACTCTTAGTATACTTGAAATGGCAACCGTCCAATCAACGTTTTCTCTTATCAATGTGGATATCGAATATAGTAAAGCTGACTTTTTTATCTAGCTAGAATGAAAGGATCAAATTTAGAATACCTTTGGTTCACTTTCACTTATGTGATATTATATAGTTTTTTTACTCTTTTTCCATGATCAGGAACAAAATCAAACCAAGTACAGTTGACTTGGAATACGCTTCCTCCAACAGAGCATGGATAAGATAGTTCAAAAGCTTTATCCAAAGTTTCATGATAGTTTATCTTGTTAACTAACTTATTGCTTTCTTTAACACAAACACCAAAATTAAAAGACTTTTTTCCTTTGGACCAGAATCTTGTATGAAACCTGAACCCATTTATATAGTAAATTTGCCACATTTTCATGATGCGCATAAGTCCCCAAGCAAGATTTATCACCTCTGATCTGTCACTCCATTTCTCCAGTCATGAATCAATTAACATATACATAATAAATTATTTGTTAATGAAAAGCCCCATGTCATTGAGGAATGAATATGTCAATTTTAACTCACATGCCTTGTAAACTACAGGGGGAAGTTATTCTCGATCTCTCTATTTGTTTCATCATATTCAATTAAATTTAATAAATCCATGAATAAATTGTTCACCCATTGAAATATCATTGAAATAACTAATCTTGACACTTTTCAAAAAGATGAGCTAAAATTTAAAATGAAAATGTCTTTCTTAATAAAGGGTTGAACTTGATTGTAATTAAGAAGAACATAATGTGGCGCTGCTTGAAGTTCCTAATCATTAATGTAACATGATGTGTACCTCCTCGATACTTCATTTAACTGCTGAAAAATAGAAGGGGTCGATGGTGGCTCCAAACCCAATGACTCTTTCATGGACTCTTTTTCCACGAAATAGTATGGACAGAATGTCGTTGTCTCTTGCAGTAAATATAATTCACATATCAATCTTTCTAGTTGGACCTTATTCTTCACAGTTTTCTTTAGTTTATTTTAAAATCTAAAAAATAAATGTTTATCAGTATAAATTACCAATATTCTTTATAAATGAGTGATTAACAATCTAGTCCCAATATAATTACCTCTCAAACAAATGCATCCAGTGGTACTGTAATGGACCTCTAATTAATGTCTTATGGTGTAAATATACGAATCAAAGAAACTAGAAGAAAAAATTCTCTCAAGCTTACAAAGTGTTATAGGAATGTTTGCTTCAAGTTAATGTATGTCGTCAAGCTTCAAACAAGATGCACATAATTCCCTGAAGAATACACTGATTTCAATCAATGGATTAAGGACTTCGCTTGGCAAACAACTAATTGCAATTGACATTGAATTTTTTTAAGAATATATGGTAGTCGTGACTTTTCATTCAAAAATTTTTCCAACACCCAAGTCAACACAACAACTCAAATTCAAAGCACACCCACTTGGGAATTTTAGTGATTGGAGCCACTCAAAAATTGTTATTCAATGAGACAAAATGAGGATATAATTTGCTTTGGGCTTAACGAGCTTGTTGGCAGTAGTTTCTTAGATCTCCAACTCCCACCTTCTGCATATCTCCTTCAAATCAAGTCTGAAATTCACATTATCCTTCATTTTTTCATTAACACCCATCAAATTGTTGAAGATTATATCTAAGAAATTTTATTCTAAGTACATGACATCTTGATTATGTATGATCATGTTATACTTTCAATAAGACAGATCCCAAAAATTGAAGTTTTTATCAAATTATGAGTGCCAAAAAATCTTGGTGGATGATGTGAAGAAAGGTTAGGGCATACATTAATCTTTGGAATGTCACCAACAATCTGCACTATATCTTCCCGAGATATTCTTGGAGGTGGCGACGATTTCACAATTTTATTTCTATCAATGGCATTCCTATTCCTCCTAAAGAGATGTTCAACATCAAGAAACATATGATGACAGTCAAACCATGAATTCTTTCGGCCATTCTGAATCGTATAAGCTTTAGATGAATCCATACAGATAACAGTCTACATGCAATAATATCACTTATTGTCCATATTAATGCTACTTTCATCAGAAAACTGTGTTTCTTGGAAATGTCATACATCATGAAACATTTTTCCCAAAGAATTTGTAGCTCATCTATCAGCAGCAACAAATATACATCAATCCTCCCTTTAGAGCTACTACCAGTGTTAGGAAGAAGAAAGGGGTTGTCATACACATCTTAAGTGGCACCTTGTATGGTGTAATAATCACCAGCCAACAAGAGTAGGGCGATGTAGTCTGATCGTATGTTGTGAAGCTGTCAAATCATAAACCTAGTTTAACATTACATGCCTTCGAAGGAAACTCAGTATATGAGAGATCAAAAGATTTTCACACCTCCCCATCTTTTGGATAACTTATTGAGTTGTTTTCTTCTGATCTGCTCTAATGTCACGTCTTATGTGGAAAAGTAACATAGAATTGTATAGCCTCTGTAGACGTTAAATAAGTGGTAGATAAAAGAGCCGCTTGAACGGAACTTCCCTCTGCTTCTTACTTTGTCTGTTCTGAGATTTGAATCTAGAAGAACTACAAAATCTCCACTAAATCTTCATCTTGCTACTCTTGTGATATAACATACATCCATTTACACAACAATTAATCTTCCCTGCTTTAAGCCCTAACTTGGAGACCAACTTATTTGTTCTGTATAAATTTTCAAGGATTCAGGTGGATTTATCTCTTTCAACATGCTGCAAGCTAATTGAAGCACTCTCGAGACATATTGTACTATATTTTGATTTTTAACATTCTAAGAGCTACAGATAACACAAAATAAGACGTACAACCATACCATAATGGCCTTTGAGCACCATTCAATAAATAATAAAATGTTTGAGCCTCAAGATTTGATGCCTATTCCTGTTGTAATTGGCTTGCATAATGGTATCTTGTTCCATCAAAAATCATTTCTTCAAATATGCTTAACTTAAATCAAGGTGGAGGATCATAAATCGTTGAAGGAGCATATTTGAATGTTGTAGGATCAACCTCTCATGTAAAGTCCAAATCCAGTTATCCGGTTGAAATCCCTGATGGTATAGATCATATTTCAATTTGTTAGGCATTATTAGTTCTCTATTTCTATGTTTTAAACATGAAAACTGAAACCTACTCTCAAATAGGTAAACCAATAGTTCAAAAACAACTACCACAAATTCATTGATAGCATGCAAAAACTCCTGGGTGATCTTTTTTCTATTACAATAAATTATTTTCTACATCTGCGATCTCAACATATGAATATTCATGCGTAACTTCAAACATGAGAATAATAAACACATTATAAAATGCATTCAGCTTATTGGTACCAAAAGGTGATGAAACCTGACAATAATAAGCACATTTTAAAAGGAGTGAACGTTTTAGATAGCTTTGAAGTCAAACCGTTAACAGTGTGCTGAGTTGTTACAGCTATCGAAGACCGATTATTAACAAGTATTTCTCCATATCTTTCTCTAATCTTTGTTGTCATTGTAGCTACAACAACACTTTTGGAGGCAAAATGTGACAAAAATAAATATATGTGAAGGCTAGTGTAGCAACAACTGCAACAATATTAGAGAGTTATTCTAATAGATTGAGAATCAATTTTCGATCAATAATGATCTTCAACAGAACTAACATTACTAAAATGATAAATAATCCAACTTGTAGTAGATATAATTTTCAGATCTAATATTGTCAGTCACCGTAGCTACACCAAACCTGCATGAATTTTTTTCTTTCACTTTTTATTTTTCAAATAAAAAATCAATTATATCACTAAACATATTCATTTCCCCATATGTGATTGATTGCACACCTAAAAATATGTTCTTAGAGGAAGATATGTTAGATGATGTAAGATTTTTCACTGCATATTCCAATGCAAATTCTAATTTTCACTTCTAAAATAGAAGCTCACTTTGAAATCTCCTTTGCATTGCCAAAATGGAAATTTCAGCAATATAAAATAGATTTCAAAGTGAATCTCCATTTTGGAAAGAGCAAATTAGCTTTCAAAGTGAATTTTAATTTTGGAATGGGAAATTAGATTTTGTAAAGGAGAAAACAGTTAATACTATTTGCATCATATAAAATATCTTCTTTTAAGAAAATATGTTCAAGTGTGCAAACAGTCACGTAAGGGGTTGTGAAAACGAGCATGTTTAGTTATTTGATTTACTTTACAATTTGAAACAAAATACGAAACAAATTTACTCATGATAGAGTTGGAGTAGCTATAGTTGCATGCAATATTAAAAAGTGATATCATGAGGTCTAGATAAATCATCAGAATAACTTTTTCTTAATACAAAATAGCAATTACCTCTCAATAATAGACTGATTATAATTTTGGCTCGGATTTCTTTAGAGACAAAAACAATTAAGCTCAAAATCAGAATGTTAACAGCCTAATGAGGTTGTTAGGGCAATCAAAGATCGATAATCATTGAACATTTATCATTATTTTATCTCTAATCTTATCTATCACCAAAGCATCACCAACTTATTCACAAGTATATTTAGTTCACATTTTTTCTACAAGTGTAAAGCCAGCGATCTATATGGGGTTTGTGATTGGTTTTATTGGTTTTTCACTTAAAGACAAAAAATGAAACAAATATATCTGTGAGTGGGCTGGTGTAGCTATAGTGGCATACACTACTAGAGGGAGGCGCCTTAATCAATTACAAGCCAATGTTCGACAGTTTAATGATATTCAACAGAACTAACATAATAAGATGTTAAATGATTCAACTTCGAGCTAAGATGATGTGGGTTCCAACCAACAAATTTAAATCTATAGATTAATCACATCTCCATCTATATCATTATCACTTTGAACAAGAGACTTGAGATTTCTAGAACATTCACACCTTTTAAATGATTTGAACAGCTGTAGTTACAATTCTGCCACTATAGCTACTATTACTAAAATTACTTTTCAAGTATTTAGTTCTAGATCTACTCAAATGAAAGATTTTAGATTCCAATATTGACCTCCATAATTTAAGTTTTTCCTATACTTTTCACTATTCTTATATATCACTAGCAAAAAGCATACATCAAGGTGCATCCTCCTGTAAATGTCTAGTAAGAGTATCCATATAGAAAGCTAAAACATATGCAGTTAAAGTCGATCTCCATTGTAATTAGGGTCGTTAATGATCTAATTTCAAGCTGATCTAGGTGGTTGTCGCTCAAAATTGGCTCGAAAAAAAATTGATCCAAAATTTTGGCTCATAGCTCGTCTCATTTATTTTGATATGATCTCAACATATCCAAAATATGAATCAATTTTTTAGAGCGATTAACAATCTTCGAGCAAAATTTTACTAATTTCACACTCATGTATTGTTAAACATTTGATTTTTGCTGAGCTGGGGTCGGCTCAAAATTGGCTCGACAAAAATTCAATCCAGAATTTTGGCTCGCAACTCAACTCGTTTATTTCGATCCGATCTTGATTCTAGCCACAATGTAAATCAATCTTCTAGTGATTAATGTTGTTTGAGCTAAACTCACATCCCTAGATGTAATTCAACTAAAATAGGAAAATTTTTGAAAAACTTCATAGTTGTTAAACCTTAAACTTTAAATGCATTCTTTAAAACAAATGAAAATAAAAACAAAAAAAGAAAATAAAAAATTACCTTCCTTGGTCATTTCAGGTAGCACAGGAGCGAAAGGAGAAGAAAAATGAGAGTTACTGGTGACTGCAAGCCGCGATGCCGCATCTACGTTCCTAGCTAGCTCAAATTACAATTGTATTGCAATGGATTCGGGGACAGGGATGAAGGGGATGGTTTCTGGGAGAAGACAAGGGCTTTGGATAGAGGGTTTCAAGAAAAGGTGAGGGTTTCGAAGGGAGACAAGGGTTTCGAGTTGAAAAGAACCGCAAGATAAATTAGGGCAAGACTGGGAGGGAGGTGAAATCGAGCGGGATCTAAGATTTGTTTCAACGGTCTATCAACAGTTTTAATTCTGTTGGTTATTAAAAATATTACTGATGATCTCTCCCATCGCTTAATAATAAAATGTGTCGGTTAAAACTTTTTCAAATGACAGTTTAAAAAATAACGAAGTACTATAGCCGTCGTTTAATATTTTCTTATAATTGACGAGCAATTCCGTTGGTTATAATTAAAACAGTTGGGAAACAAAATACTATTGATAAGTGATTGTTTTTGTTGTAGTTATGTCAACGTAAATAACTAATATAAAAATCTGCGCCAAACCATCGGTAATTACAACAATTTTTTTGACGTGCAAAAAGACCTCTGTTCTTTCATCGTTTTTAGCATTTTTTTCTTGTAGTTCCTCTAGTTCTCGAGATTCGAGACTCTGCCATTTAATTTAAATTTATTTTTTTATTTTCTTATATTTGCTACATTATTATGGGAACATTATTTAATTTATAGTTTGATTAAAAAATAATAAAAATATAAATGTAAATTTAGAAAAATGCTATAAAAATTTTAATCTAAATTTCATGGTTGATAATTTTAAATAAAATTAAAACTAGACGTTGTTTCAAGGGTTTTTAACTTTTTATTCTAAATTATGTAAATTTTAGTGAGAGAAAACTTTATTAAAAATAATAGATTTAAATTTAGTTTTATATAAATTTATTTTATTTATATATTTTTTTTTATAAAACATACAAAATTACATTTAAAAATTAACATAGTGGCAACTGTTGGCAAATATTTTCATGAATCTCACCACTTTATTTTAATTAATTTTTTTATTTTCATAAAAAAAAAGTAAAAATAAGTAGCTCTAAATTGAACTTATTATGAAGAAACTGATTTTGGAATATTTCTTCATTCTTTCTTGAGGGGTGGCACAAGAGATCATGGTGTCTTGTATGATCTTGGAGTTCTAATGATAGATGAAAAAGTTAGTGAGTGTATTGTTAGTGTTGACATTGTATATTAAGATAATAATAAATAGCATATGTCAATGATGTACATCAGACATATGTCATATGATGTGCATCACCAGCATGCTAATGTCAACACCATTGGCTATGATAAGAGATAATGTCAATGAGGATCAACATTTACATTGATGGCATACATTAGGTTTACAAGTGATTTCATGCATCAACAGTTAACATTAGTCTTATATCCAATGATGTACATTGATTACATATCTCAATCAATTGGTGACGGTGGGTAATAAAGTTAACCCAATCAGGCACAAGCTCATGCAAGTGTACATATCATGTAAGTAATTTATGGATTTGAATTTGATATCATCCCATCTGTTCAAGAAGTGAATAAAGTTGAAATCAAGGATACTAGTCTAGCAAAACCTAATTCTACTCAAAGTAATTGAAAGTTTGAAGTGTTTATTTTTTATTTTTACTAATGTTGAGGTTTCAAATAAGTGATAGACTTTTTAGAGATTCTTAATTCAATAAACTAATGTAATAAATTAGGTATAAATAATGTAAGTCATCAATCAAAAACATTAATAGTTTAAGGCTTCTGTCGATAACAACAAAAATACTCATTTTGAAAGCCTTAAGTCATACATCTATGCTCCTAGACAATTCAAAAATGATTGTAAGTTGTTAAGGATAATTTGTATGTTTCCCTAGATCTATATTATAAAATTTTATATTAAAATAATGACTCTATTGATATCTCAAATCTACATGATTTCTTAAATAATGGTATGATAACTATTAATTGCTAAATAAAATTTCACAAAATCTCTTTAAAATTTTAAAATTTAAAACTATATTTAACAGTAATTTATTAAACTTAGAATTTTATAGGAAGAAAAGAGTTTAGCCTAACATGAGAAGATGTTAAAGCCACATATAATTCCATTTCAAAATCAAACAATGTGCGAATAAATATTGAAATAAAGAAATACGAGATATAAGAAGTAAAGTCTGATGAATTGATAAATTCTCTATGATCCAATCTATATCATAGCATCCTCAACTAAAATAGAGCAAACTCTCACTTAAACTCTCTAGTAATGACTTCTCACACTACGAACTCACTCTAGGCGCTTATAATATGAAATTAATAAAGTAATATAATGGTTAGCCCCATTAGACTCACTCTTAGCACTCCCTTTATGTAATTCACACTCTTCCAATTGCTCTCCCAAAAGAATTTGAATTTTGGCATCAATAGCTACTTTGATTGGGGCCATAGCATCGCGAAACTATAGTCGGGCACCTAGGCACTAGATGATTGCATTACGGTTCTAAATTTTGGTGATGTCGCACCATATTCTAGTGTTATAATGTTGGTTTATGATACCTAGGCTCTAGGTGCTCTATCATTTGATCTTTCATTCTAGTTCATAGGCTATAATTTTTTGTTTTGAGGCACCAAATTTTGTTGTTGCAGTGCTAGATTTTGGAGCCTGAGATCTGGGGTCTCAATTTTTTTATGTTTCATTATGACACAGCAACACTAGATCCTGGCAATGCAACTATGGGTTTTGGAACTGTGGCTCTAAATTA
>NW_018164518.1:366566-378926 GCF_001263595.1 Phalaenopsis equestris | reverse complement strand
TAATATTTTTATTATTTTATTGTCAACTTGTTGAAATGTAGATTTCCTACATAACAATATACAAAAATACTCTAAATAACATAGAATAACATAACATTTATGCTCAAATACATAATTATTCTAAAAAAAATTTTCTAAATATTTTTTTCACTCACTAAATCTCCCAAACTCAAACATTATTTTTCCACTAATAATCTATTATCTAAGTTCTATATCCTATAAATTTGGGCAGAAATTAAGTTCAAAATTATTTTCAATCAAGTCATCTAGTGAGTAAAGGATTTAAATTTAATATAAAACATCTGAAATGTATGAATTTATATGGACTAATAATAATATATTTCTTACATAAATTTAATACTCTTTCCATCCAAGTTGCCTAATTTCTTAGAGTGAATTTTATATTGACCAAAATCTATTTAATTTATAAGCAAACATAAAATTTTTAACTTATTAATCATATCAGTGTGATTTAGATTTTCTCAGTTCAAATATATTACTCTAAACATCAATAAAATTTTAAATTATTTAAGCTAAAGAAGATTATAGGTACTATTTTTTTATATTTTGACTTATCATTAAATATTTTCCCATTTTAGATTTTTATTTTCTTTTAAGCACCATGAGCTTTCTTTTTATTTTTTCTCTTTTTTGTTTTTTAAGGATATATATTTTATCATAAGTTTATTAATGATTTTCAAAACAAAAATTTTCTTACATAATTGACTCTAATATCTCAATATATATTTTTAGTATTATAGTTTTAATTAGACTAATCAATTTTTAAGTTATATGTATTCATATGTGTAAAATTTTAATATCACTTATTTATTTAAATTAAATTTTAATCAATTATAAGTTCAAATATCCTTAAATTTTAAAGATTTATTGATTTAAGTAAATTAATTATTATTATTAGATCAATATGAAATTCAAGAATATTTTTAAGAGTTTATTATTCTCCTTACTTAGTGTACTCCATGATTAATTCATAAGGAAGTCAATTTAAGTTAATTTAGTTGCTTAATTTCTCTAGTAATAGTTGCTTAAATAAATGAACTACATAAAACGATATAAATAAAATACTTGTACATTATAACAAGGCAAACATGACTCACTAAAATGAAATAATGATCGTTGCAAAAGAATACAACAATACTAATAACATAGAAAAATGTACATGTTCATAATCACAAGAAATCATAAATAAGGAAATCTCACCAAACACATTTTACTGACTTAACAGGAAAATAATGCATATATATATAATAAATATTCTCCTTACTAACTTAATTCTAAAATTCAACTAGGCCTCTACCCTTAAATATGACTTGATTATAGAGACCTCTAGAGATTCTAGTTTAAAAAAAGCATATACATGCAAACAATAAATTAAAGAAAGATAAATTGGGTTGCTTCTTAATAAATGTTTATTTTAACATCCTCAACTGACCAAAGCATACATACATACACACATATATCATAAAGCAAATCAAATAACTTATTAAACTATAAGATAGTGCTTAAATTGCCTCCCAAATAGTGCTTAGTTTTATATCCTTAGCCTGACACAATCAAATCATGCCTAGAATATATTTTAGGGTTAAATTCTCCTTTTAAAAATCATCTATTAATCTCTTAATATTTTTTATGCCCCGAAGAATTTCCTATATCATCCCCTTGTGATTTGAATTTAAATTTTTTTAAAATAATATTAATTTATTACTCTCTAATTTCTATTTTAATTTCTTACATTTTTTCTATTTTCACTCTATAACACTCTTTAAGGAAATAAATTGAGGATGAAATTAGGCTATAAATTTGAAAAATAAATTACTAATCTTATGCTCTAATAGTCAACTCCCTTTTTTTGTAAATAAATATTCTTTTTGCTTGTTATAAAAAAAAAGTATATAAAAAGGATTTGAATCTTAACATATATTTCCTTTCCCAAAAAAAATAAAAATAGCAGGAAATGTGAATTCACCAACCCTAATTAAAACATCCTCAATCACCCCCTATAATAATTCAAAGATATATCAGTCGGTTATGAGGTCATAATGGATGCTTGAAATCTTCTTAGTCTCAATCATATAAAAATGAATAAGGGCGTGAGGTTTATACTAGCTCATAAGCCACATAAGAATTTTTCTAAAAACTTATCCCATATCATTTGTCTTTCAGCTTTTGGGATAGTTTCCTCTGGATAAAAACACTACATTCTTCACTCAGGATTATAGTTTCAAATTCTCCTAGCTTATTTTTTTATTTAATATTTCTTTCAAGAATTTAACATTGTTAGACATCTACTGAAGAGCTTTAACAAATGGTATATTAATAGTAAGTTTCTTGGACTCTAATAAAATCTTAAGAATCTATTAATCCATTTTTTTTATTAATCCCTAATTAAAAGTTTGTGGGGGTCTCTTTATAAGTTTATTCACATTATTCATTCTCTTATTTTCTATAGGCCGATCTAAAGGTTTTTTAAAATCAGTAGATCTTTTTTTTCTTATTCTCAAGTTTGGGCTCATATTTATGTTCAAGGTCTACACTATCCTCCTCTAATATAGTCATAGGCCTAAGCAAATTTTCTGATTTCTTCAAACTCCTAAGTGTAATTTCCTTGCATAGCTCTATTCCTTGGTCCTTAAGATTCATCTTAGTGTTTTTTGGTAATATCTCCTGCATTCTCTAACTAAATGATTTAGCTAACCTGCCTAATTATGGGATCTCTATATTTTTATCTTTCAGTCTGGTGCTTAATCTATATTTTTTGGCACTACGACACTAAATTTTGGTGTTACATCAATGGATTATGGCGCCCAAGCTTTGAGCTTTATGTCTTTGCTCCTTGTTCTAGCATTAAGGTGTTGGGTTTTAGAGTTGCAACTATAGATCATGGAGATGTTCTGGAGCCACAACTCTGGATTTTGATGCTTAAGCTCTATGGTAACACTTACTTTTTTCTTTCCAACTTATTATACTCTAAATTTCTTTTATAAAATTAAATCAAAATATTATAAATAACAAAGAATAACATAATATTTATGCATACATACACAACTATGTTGATTTTTCTTTGAATATTTTTGTCACTCAACACAAGTCAACGATCATTGGTGGTCAAAGGGCTATAATAGGTTCAAGTTGTTTTGGCAATTGTAGATGGGTGATGATGGTTAGATGAAAATAATCAAGCGATGTTGGTCATATGATGATAATCAGATGATTTCAACTGTACAATAGTAGTAGTAAAAGTTAGGCAACATTAGTCAAAATATAGTATTCGAGCTATTGTGATATCCATAGATGGGGAACGACGATCATGAGATTGTAGTTGGGTAGTGAAGGGTAGGAAACTATAAACAAGCATTTATAGTTACAAATTTTCTTAGATTCGAGTTTGGGTGCTTCTGAGCTTAATTATGTTTTTAAATTTAAGTTTGATAAGGTAGACTTCTTATCGAGGTGTCAATCTTCAATCTTTATATGAGAAGCTATAAAAAAATAAAAATTATTTGAGTTTTAATATTTTAATATAAATTTAAGTATAATAATTTCTTAGTTATTAATTTAATTTGGAAAAAAGTTAAATTATAAAACAAATAAATTAGCTTTGCATTATATTATATGTTTTGGAAATATTATATTTAACTAAAATAAATAAAAAGTCTTAATCCTGTTCCCATTTTTCACAGCGAATTGTTCAATGTTACAATATCTCTTCTATCAACATTTGGAATTATTTGTCCGCCATTGTGGAAAACATTTCTCCGCTGAAGGACCAGCCATCTTCTAGAATCATATACCTAGAGGTGTAAACGAGCCGAACACGAGCGAACAGAGCTTGTCGCAAACGAGGAGCCAGTTTGACATCCCTAATATTAATATATATAAATAATATATTATATTGATTATATAACTTATATTATGTAAATATATAATATCTATATTAGTATATTACTAATATAGTATATTAATATTAATTTATTATATATTATAATTTATAAAATTTAGATTTTTAAAATATCATAAATTTTTATATATAATTATTTTAAATTATTTTATATTTCGAACAATAACGATTCGAACACGACCGAACGCATCACTGTTAGTGTTTGGTTCATTTAACTAACCGAACGAAAAAAAATTGTTCATGTTCGTCTCATTTACTTATCGAACGAATCGAACACGAACTCATTAACGAACCGACCACGAACTGTTCGCGAACAACGAGCTTTTTTGACAACCCTACATATACCTGGCAACATAAAAGATCGCAAACCACTTTATATGTGTTATCTTGGGAAAAATATTACATCAGGACTCCTAACGTACAGTAAAGTTCACTGATATGCGGATACGTGGTGGTGACAGAAAAATTAAAAAAAACTAATTTTAGCGCAGGGAAATATTTCTCTCGTGTTATTCCGCATTATTTAGTTATTATTGTAGTGGTATTCATGTGTTATTGTGTTCTGAGCATATTATCGATGTTATAATAACACAATAACACATCAATATCATCACAATAATACATGAATAACATGAAATAACACATGAGGAATATTCTCCTAAGTTACCGAGTCAGATCACAGGAAAGTGCGCGTGTTTCCTTGAAGTTCCGTGTCCGTATATCAGTAGACTCCGACCGTAGCACTACGTCAAGAGTCCTGAAATAAAATTTTTCCGTTATCTTGTTAATAGAATGACGAAACATTTCCATCGTTTAAAAAATAAATTAATTAAGATAGAAGTTCATGAAAATCCCATAATTAAAATATTAATTTTATGAATGATGATGAAAATAATGAAACTAATCTTAATTGGAACATCCTATAAAAGAAAATAAGATATTTGCAATTAATTTTGATTTTCTTTTGTCGGGCATGGTATCTTCCACGCCTTTGCAGCCGACTAAACGTCTTGCATTAGTGGCTTAAATTACATTGCAGAAAATGTGTGGGCAATAAATGCCGAAAATAAAATGGTAATTGATGCTGCTAGAAAATTCATGAGAGTTGGGTAATGGATTAGTCTTAGCATTACTCGAAGATTCAGCACACATTTAAATAAAAGAAAAAAAATTAATAAAGACAATAAATTTTTACGTGGAAAATCTGTAATGGGAAAAAATCACATGTCTGACCTAGTTGTAAAAATCTACTATAAGTTAATGATCACAACAGACATTTCTCCCACAAGCAGGGAAGGGATAGAATATCTCCTGACTTATAACGTCGACATGTGGATAAACTTGTTGTCAAGAACGGGCGGCAACCAACAGAAATCTGTGGCGGGCGACAGATGGTAGTCGACAGCAGGCGGCAGACGGTGGTCGGCAGCGGTCAACAACAGCTGACGGTCGTTGGCGACAGTAGGTGCGATACTGGATTTCAGCTCCTCAATACGTCATGCTCTTTTTAAGGCTTCAAGCTCTTCCCCCTCCCCTTCAGATGAGACACTATTTACAGAATTCTGAGTACAATTAATGCAGAAATATGAATCACTTTGATCCGATGGCTTCCCTAGATCAAACAGCGATTGATGGAAAGTTGTGTGCCTTAACGATTTTGGAATTGAGCAATCTTGAGCTCATTTGATTCGTCTTTTCGAGATGTTCGATTCAACTATGAACTCTCTAAATTTGACACAAGTTTGACTTTCCAAATATTCTCATAAAACTTCCAAATGAGTTTAATGGCTTAATCTTCTATAACTGAGCCTATTATGAACCGTCTGAATGATGAAATGCTTGCGTTTAAAGTTGTGAGCACTTATGGTAGGTTTAGTAATACTCTATTGAATTTCTTCTACCATGGGGTTAGAAAAATCTCCAAGAGATCTAAGTTTTTTAGGTTCATATTCTTCATGAGAGTCTTCCATTTATTATGCTATATTGTTTTCTTTTTTTCAAATCTTTTATTTTTCTTAACATTTTACTATGTAAGTATCAAACGACACTAAGCTATAGGGTTCAATCCTACACATACAAAACTAGATTCAATAATTTTTATATCAACAATGAAAAATAGGCTATATTAATAGTAAGTAATGAAGAATAAGGTAAGTTAGAGAAATGAAGACAAAATATAATTTTTGCATAGGTCTTGCAGTGTTATAGTCGAGTGACAATACTATGATACTAACTAATGGTGATGGCTAAGAAGTACAAATTGTTATAAAAATTATCAAATGCAAATACAAAAAAAGTACAAGATATTAATTGAACTAAAAATATAATGTTACCTACTTTAATCTAGATTAAGATCCTTCAACTAGTTTTAACTTCAAGTTTATAATTACACAATCATTGTCCTTGACAACAGCACAAAAAAATTGATCGATCTAGCACGAGCTAATGCAAGTGCAAGTATCATGTAGGTAATATATAAATTTAAGCATGAAATCATCATATAGGGATAAAAAATGAATAAATTTGAAATCAAACTTATTAATTTAACAAACCCTAATTCTATTCAACGTAATTTAAATAATTTTCATTGATAATGAGATTTCAAATGTGAGATACACTTCCTATGAATTGGTTCTTCATAAAATGGATGCAACAAAATATGTTTAAGTAATGTAACTAAACCAAATATAATATGTTTAAGTAATGTAACTGTAACTAAAAAAAAAAAAACTCATTTTCAATTTATGATGATGAATTGGCTTTTAAATATGATGAGTTTGGTTGCTTTTGAGCTTAATTATGCTTTTAAATTTATGTTTCATAAGGTAGAGTTCTTCAGCCTAATTAAAATTATTCGAGTTGTAATCTTTTAATATAAATGTAATAAAAATGAATTCAGAGTCTCTTTTATGAACATTTGGAATCATTTCTAGGCAATTGTGAGAATCATTTCTCCCCTAAAGCATCAGTCATCTCTTAGAAATATGTAACTGCCTAACAAAATGGAATTATTATTATTATTATTATGATTGATTCGGACGTTGCATCATAGGTTCCATATCACTTTTAAAAGAATTATGTCCCGTAGATGAGAATAGAATATCTGCAATTAATTATACTGTGGGAAGAGGGGTGTAAACCAGGCTCAGCTCGTGTTCGGATCGTTTATATTTCGAGCTCAACAAGTGTGCTCGTGTTTGGCTCGTTTGTTTAGCGATCCAAACACTAGCCGTTCACGAACAAAGAGTCGTTTTGACAACTATAATCAGTAGTCATAAGATGTTAAGCATTAGGGCAAGATTTAAAACATCATTTGAATATAATTTAGTAATTTTTATTCTATTTTCTTAATTAATGCTTTCGATTGATTATAAATCTTTGTAGCCTTTTTTTTAAAAATATTACTCATCAAAGATATACATATATATAATTGATTAGTAGTATTTCGAGCCAAAATGAGCCGAACACGAACGAACAAATATTTGTTCATGTTGTTCGTGTTCGACTTGTTAACTTAGCGAACGAGCTAAACACAGGCTTCTTAACGAGCCGAACATGAGCTGTTCGCGAACAACAAGCCATTTTGACTGCCCTATGTGGGAACATAATTATTATCTTGGTGCCAAGAATAACTTTGTCGATTGCATAACTTCACTTTTAGAAGAATTCAAGACATGCTGCAGAAGAAAGGAAGAAATTTGCAATTAATTTTGATTTTCTTTTTCCGGGCATGGTATCTTCCATGCCTTTGCAACCAGCCAAATGTCTTGCATTGGTAGCTTAAATTACACTGCGGAAAATGTGTTGGCAATAATTGGCAAATAATAATAATAATAATAATAATAATAACAATAATAAAATAGAATAAATAAGTTTTTCAAATAAGAAAATAAGTTTTAAGAAATCAATTGTTTTGTTGACAGTAATTTTGTGTCAAGAAATAATATTAGTGTTTTAAATAATATGTGTTTTGAACTGCATCTGATAAAATTATGGAAATTCAAACATTCATCTTTTTAAAAAAAAAAAGATAATTTTTCAATTTTTTTAGAAACTATCAAATGGTCCTTGTAGAATAATGATCCAAACATAACCGCTTGCATCAAAAGGGTATAATATTGTACATCAAAAATATCTCCGCACAAATCTCAAGAATTCATACGTGTCTCACTTATAAGACCAAAGGATAGTGTATCATAATAGTTGAAGGACAAAAAAAACAGACATCGTTTCCTATAGTCATAACTCTGAGCCGACGGAACGAATGCACGGTCGTATGAGAAAATTGAAGGAACCCAATTCGAAGGATAGTTGTTCATGACTAGGCCCCTCAGTCGATGCCCAAAATCCTCACAAAAAATGACTAAAGGACTCCCACGAAACACCTTTCTGATCATTGGAGAAGGCCCTTTGTCCAGGGAGAACTGCCCGTCAAATTACAGTGGTACACCTGTACACCCTCTGTCAAACGGCCCAAGTTCACCCTAATGATAGGAGGGCAACTTCTCAGGAC
Organism: Phalaenopsis equestris; assembly: GCF_001263595.1. NCBI lineage: Eukaryota > Viridiplantae > Streptophyta > Magnoliopsida > Asparagales > Orchidaceae > Phalaenopsis > Phalaenopsis equestris. Next base: position 370,494 of record NW_018164518.1, on the reverse strand, counting down.
TCCCTTGAGACGGCCGACTGACAACCTTTCAGCTCATCGACGACCTTTATGTCGACAGGTCAATTGCTTTCAACAAACCAAACAATAAGATTACCAGGTTATCAGTTGCCCCTCTTCAAACAGTTATCAATACGAAATGATGCTAATACCAGTTATGAACATGAAAGGATGTCAGAGTCTGTTACAAATTTAAAAAGAAGTTATAATAACTTATAACGTCTCAATTAAAACGGGAAGCAAACATGTAGTTTTACACTAGATATTCATAAAATCTATAAATAAGGGGGCAATTCTCCAATAAAGTACACTCTATCAAAACTCTTGTGTTATTGTGCTCTCTCTCTCTCTCTCTCACAATCTTCCTCATTGTGTTTCTCTTGTCTGGCATATGCTATATTCCTTGGTTGTGATTCACGAAACATTTCTAGATTCAAAATCCTAAAAGGTGCAGTGAACAGAATCATGCCACCAATAAGATGAGGAGCACACCACAAAGAAAGAACTCATCTCAGAGACATTACAAACATGGAGTACATGAGGGCATTTGTGCAACAAAAAATCCAAAAATTTAGATATCAAATGGTGGGTCAGATGGCGGAATTGACCTTGCACTACTCAATGGAAGATCAAAAACTCCGTAGGATTAGAACCCCCGAGAAGAAGAACCTAAACCTTAGCAGCTTTGGGGACATAAAGGACGGTAGACTCGTATTATCAGGATAGTGGTGGGTCTACATCGTCGCTCAGTCGACTGTTGAGCATATTGAGGTGTACTGTCAACCAGAGATTCCGTTCACTCAGAAGATCTCGGATGCCGAGCCATCAAAAAATTTTAAACTCCATTCATTACAATCATATAAGCATCGGAGTGATCCAGCCAATCATATCTCTTCCTTTGAGTCGATTGTCTACCTTCTTAAAATCTCTAACGCGCTGAAGTGTCGGTTATGTTATATCATGTCGAGGGACTCAAACCTCAGGTTGTTTAATGGCCTCTCGCAAGAGTAATGATCTCCTTTGATAAATTTAAGATGTTCACGACGCGTTTACCGGCACTAAGAAGCCTCATAGAAACTCACAAGCATTGTACACATCAAGCAAGGACACAACGAGAACCTTTGATCAAAAATTTTACTTCAGCTTATTTGATAAATAAAATGCAAGGAATTTCATGGTCCAAGTTGTTGTGGCTAAATCAAGCCCCATGTAAAGATATGGTTAGTCAAAGTGGACCCAACCACATAGGAGAGAGAAAATGTTAAATTTTGAGTTGAAATTTTAAATTGATTATATTAGTCTAAATTGTGTATTTTTTAATTTAAAATAACTTTTGTTGAAGCCCCAACTTGATTTGAATTTTTTTTTGAGTTTGTTATGATCAAATTATCCTTTTATTATCAAAATTATCATTTTTCTCTCTTCTGATTATTATTGGCTCTACAAATCTCCAAACGAAGTCAAAATTAATTGTGGAGTGACTTATTTTATAAGTTTTGATAATACTAATGCAATTGAGAAGCCAGTTTTAAGAAATTGCAACTCATTGAAAAATTTTTATGTGGGACCACATTTCATGCATTGAAACCTTAAGTGTGCAATATTAAAACGATATACAATTTCCACCAAACTAGTTTGCATGCTTCTCATACGTGATTATGAAGTTCATGTAACTTATGAAATATAATTTGGATCATAAGATTGACTTGTGAGGAAAAATGATAATTTTAGCATTTATAACAATAATATTCATGAATGAAAATTTAAATTAAGGAGTTCTACATAAAAAACTTTTTCAAATGATTGTCAAACTTATTTGCATGATATTTATATATGATAATAAGTCTCATTCAACTTTCAAAATAAATACTTGATTCCTACAACGATCTGAGGAGATAAAACAGTAATCTCAGGCTTTAAGTATTTAAGGATGTTTTTAGGATTATCTTTGGGTTTGGTTAAAATTAATTATGTTTCAAGATTGATTTGATTTAATTTTATTTTTTATCAAGCTAAAAGTCAGTTTTATTAATTAGGGTTTTCTCAAGACTAAACTCAAGTGAATTAAGACAGGAAAATAAGGTTGACAAAAAATGAGATCAAAAAATGGATCTCTGATATGTGTGATGAACTATTTAAAGTACAACGCATATATTGGCATTGACCAACAAAATCAACTAAGTTTGGGAGTGAAAAGATTGTTGTTCAAAATTTGAGTTTTGCTTTGAAGGGACAATCTAATAGTTGAGATTAATCTAGATTCAAAGGATTTTGAAGTTCTTCCTAATTGAGGATCTAAAGAAAATTTTTTTAAAAAAATTTTAAAATTTAAGATTTGGGATTTATTCATTTGAAAATTTAAAATTTTTTTGTTTGAATATTTGAAGTTCCTTAATTTTGGGGGTTATGAATATCATTTATCTATGGTTTAAAATTCATTTATTTTAAGGTTTGAAACTCATCGGGTAGTTGACACCTTAAGATGAAAAGCATGCAGACTCGCATTCAAACTAAATGGTAAATAGAATGATTAGATCATAACAGAAAATAGATGTAGATTCATATCTAGACTGAGAGCTAATCGTAGCATGATAACTCACAATCGAGGAGAACCCTTTTGCTTTTCCTAAGGAGGGGAAGGAGGTGCGGTACTCGAATCATCTACAAGAGCCTTCCCCTTTTTGTGGCTAACTTCATCTTCAAGTAAAGTAGGTTCAGGCTCTGGCTCAAGTTCATATTGAGCCACCGGGGAAGGTTGGCTAGCTTTCCCTTTTTCTACAAATGTTAGCTACCTTGTGGTAGCTGGCCTAAGGGTTGTTGGCTCTATATCCAGCCACTCTTCTGATGACTTCTCCCTAGCTTCGCTCTCAACCAAAAATGTTTGGCGTTTGTGCCAACCTTTGATTTTATTCTTAAGGGTAAGCTTTTGTAATTTGCCAACTCAATGAATGGAGTTTCACTTTATTATCATGAATTTGGGGCATAGGTTACCAAAAGGTGATTATTTCGTATGGGATGGTCCTAATGCTTTGAAGCTCACGCCAAGCCATCAAACAGAGAGTAAATCTCTCACATCCAAATGGATAGCGACTCCTCAACACACGGTACCTACGAAATAATCATAAATCACTTGACGGGGGTATCCTGATACGTCATAGCACACTCGGGCCGTAAGGGCAGAGGACAAATCATCGTATCCCAAACGAGCGGCAGCTTTGACATCGGGTCGTCAAAGTGATATCAACAAAGTTAAAAGAGTAGAGAGGGCTCAACAAGGGTAGTCAAAGGTGAGGAGAAGCAGTCCTAAGAGGTTGAGGTAGCCAGGTCGGGGTACCACGGACTCGTCATCCCAAGCCACTAGGACCTTAAATCTACCTGGTCGTGATGAAGGTAGTCGCCCCAACACAACTAGAGATCCCCGGTCAGCAATCCGTGAATTGTGTCATCCGCGAGGATCTCGGTAGCCCTAAGTTCAAAGAAACGAGACTTTATCCTATGACAATCGGCAGGAGCTCCAAGAGGTGGGACTTATACCCACCGAAATTACGAGGATGCCGCAGGAAAGAACAAGTAAGGGAGGTTCAGCTACAAAGCTGGAAACACTTAAACAAGATGACTTAAACCCCATCTGGATTAGGGTGCCTCCTAACATCCTAAGCATTCTAAACAACCACCTAAATGAGATTATGCTGGGCCAGTCGGATTGGAGAAGCATGGGGGCTACTCCTCGGAACATAAAAATATGATGTAATTATCTAGCATATTCCTAAGTGTGGAGGCCCTGTCGGCACTATTTTTGGTGTGGGGTTTGCCCGTAAGAAGCTGTCGGTCATCGGAATTGAAATCCCGTTGCCCGCTTTGGAAGGACGTTTTTTAAATTTTAATTTTGAAAAAGATGAAGTCAAACTGACCCCATAATTTTCATAGTTTA
>NW_018164518.1:362768-363153 GCF_001263595.1 Phalaenopsis equestris | reverse complement strand
GGGCTCACTGGATCCTCAGATCCGTCGAAAAGCCACGCGGCCCGCTCCTATCCGACGCCGCCTTCTGAGTCAGCTGCCACGCGTCGCTCTGTATCGCCTCAGATAACCATTCAGCTTGATCTTCTTCGTCCATTTGATACACGCGCGGATGGACGACATCCGTTCATCGTCCCCAACGGAATGAACCCGTGTCCGTCCACACTAAAACGTTAAGATCTCGGCCTAGACTCAACCAAATCACTTCGGGTTTGATCCTATGGACTCGTCTAAGTGAGACGAACATATCTATACGGTTAAGAGGCCATAAAATCAAGCTTAAGTAAATGGAGAATCAAAATAAGCTCGGGATAATGGGGAGTTTTATACCTTTGCTCTGAGAAGGGAA
>NW_018164518.1:356255-360340 GCF_001263595.1 Phalaenopsis equestris | reverse complement strand
CTAGGGGCAAAAGACCAAGTTAAGCATTCCACATAGAATTGGATAAATATCCATTCTAAATGAAGCATGGATTAATGTATTGTGAAGATATGGTGTACCCTAGTTCCAAGTCAACACCCAGGGTCGACCCTACAGCCAAGTAATCCTATAGGGACTCTTCTTGAATTCTCTTATAATGATCTTATCTACTAAATGCTAGAGGTTAAGATCAATATGTGGAATTTCAAGTTGAGTAAAAAGAAGAGTTTTGAATTTCTAATGGTGGGGGTACCTTTTCTAATTTTCTAAGACTAGTCAATAGGAAAGTCCTATGGCTAGACCTAGGCTACTAAAGAAGTTTTCTAGACCTCAACCAAAAGTGAGGTCAACATGCCCTTTTAAGTATGATTGGGTTATATCCATGCATGCAAACTATTTTTAAAATCGGCTCGACGACCATGCAGAAAGCAAAGACTGCTTTAAGAAAATCTTAAAAGTTTTAATCTAAAAATTTTGATTATCTTAATCTTTTATTATTAGGATTTTTAGGTAAAAAGAATTAGAACGTGAGGTCCAAATACACAGAAAGAAACAATATTAAACACTCTAATATGCAAAGGCACGCGAGAAGAAAAAGAAAGGCAAGCACCCCAAAAGAGTATATAAAAAGGCCAAATGTCGCTGGACCGACAACATAATCCAGGAAAAGTAGTAAAAGCGGTCGGACTCCCCATATACATGTTCACTCCTAAATCTATACAAAAATGTAAAATTCAAACTTTAGGTACAGGACATGAGCTGCTGCTCATGTTCCTCGTCACATGGTTCGGTGCGTCATCCACCTCAAAACACATGCCCGTACATTATTTCTGATACAGACTCTCCTAAGACTCTATTAGGACTCTATCAAATACATTTCAAATAGAAAATAAAGACTCAACTTACATAAAACAAGCATTAGCGGGCACGCTATACATCGTAAAGATAATAAGTCGTGTCTTATAATTGGGGGAGCTAAAGAGCACCTGCAAGCAAAGGATTAGAAATCATTATATGCTCCCCCATAATAACACATGTGTGAGTGTGTATAAATAGACACAATACCTGCAGAAGATCGTCATAATATACTATCACACACAAGAAGCATGGAAGCATACCGAAAAAGGCGAGAAGGTGACACATGGCTAGCGCAAGACAACATAGCACGCAACAATAGCAGAGGTGTTGAAAAATACTACATAGCATCCTAAACCCTAGCCATCCTAAACCCTAGCCTAAACCCTAGCCTAACACACCATCTAATGAAAAGTGTATCAACCTAGTATCTAAGTGTGGGGTAAGATGGGTATGGTATGACTTTGACGTGGTCGTCACACCGGCTCCATTCTAAGGATTTGAAAGAGGATCTGAAAGATCTAAAGGGTGTCACGAAGAGGAGTGACATAAGTTAGATCTAATAGATCCTTAGCACAGTCATACTCGCGTTGATGACTTAACTCGCATTGCTCATCGGGATCGACCCGACAAGCAATGCTCGTTAAAGCATCACGACCAACACGGGAGTCACTCTTCTAATGGGTTTGGCTCACTATCCATGTGAAAATGCAAATGCAAATGATTGGTTGAAACACAGGTAATGAGTATACCATGGGGCAGGGACTCAATGGAAGGTGGGCATACCATAGTGGCAAAGACCCTAAGAGGTATGCCGAAGTAAAAGAGACTCAACAGACTAGGCATGCCAGGGTGGGAGCGGCTTGAAGAGGATGGGAATGTCGTGGTGGTAGCGACCCCAAGAGGTATGCCGAGCAGCAGCGACCAAACAAAATAGGCATGTCAGGGTGGGACTGGCCCGAAGAGGATTGGCATGTCATGGTGGCAGCGACCCCAAGAGGTATGTTGGTAGGGTAATGACCTGTAAAGGGTAGGCATGTCGTGACGGTAGGGGCCCTAAGCAAACATGCAACTCAAGCATATGATCATACTCATGCAACCAAACAAATGCAAGATAAGATGTAGCAATGCAGTCATACATATGCATTACAATATGTAAAAATGCAAACACACATGCAAGACAGTATGGTGGTGCAGGTAGTTAGTTAACCGGGTCGAGGAATACGGTCGAGCCAGAATGTCATGCCAACCAGCTCGAGGAAGCCGATTGAAATGCAGTGGGATGCCCACCGAGCCCGGGGGATAGGTTGGCGCGAAGTGAAGCGCTCGCCAAGCCGGGGCGGCCGACAAAGTGCGGCCGATCAAAGTGAAGTGAAATGCTCGTCGGGCCGGGGCGGCGGTCGAAGCCTGGGCAGCCGGTCGAAGCAAAGTGAAATGCTCTCAAGGCCAGAGCGGTCAGTCGAAGCAAAGTGAAATGCTCTCAAGGCCAGAGCGGTCAGTCGAAGCAAAGTGAAATGCTCTCAAGGCCAGAGCAGTCAGTCGAAGCTAAGTGAAATGCTCGTCTAATCGGGGTAGCCGATCGGAGCAAAGTGAAGCGCTCACCATGTCGGGGCGTCTGGTCGGAGCAAAGTGAAGTGCTCGCCATGTCGGGGGGGTCGGTCGAAGCGAAGTGAAATGTTAGCAAGGCCGGAGCGGCCGGTCGGAGCTAAGTGAAATGCTTGTCTGGCCGGGGCAGTCGATCGGAGTAAAGTAAAGCGCTCTCCATGCCGGACGGCAAGTCAGAGCGAAGTGAAGCGCTCGCTGGGCCGGGGCGGCCAGTCGAAGCGAAGTGAAATGCTTGACATGCCAGGGTGGCTAGTCGGAGCAAACTGAAGTGCTCGTCGGGCCGGGGCGGCTAGTCGGAGCAAAGTGAAGCGCCCGTCGGGCCGGGGCGGCCGGTCGGAGCTAAGTGAAATTCTCGTCTGACCGGGGCAGCCGATCGGAGCAAAGTGAAATGCCATGTGAATTGCAAAATGTAACATGCAAGCATACACATGTAATAGGGAGTCATTCTAGTGCTAACGACCTCACCAGGAAACCTAGGGTCAACACATAGAAAAACGGCGATTGCCGCCTTTGCTTCGGTGAAGCGAGTGGGGAACTTCTCCCCGGATCTCCATGGGGAAGTTCTCCACCTCGTCGTGAAACGGGTTAGCGACGACACTTTCCGATTTCACGACGCCTCCGAACTTTGCAACATGAGCTAATGACTAATGACTCGCATTTTCTCATTTTGCAAAGGTCTATTCTTTCTCATTTTGTAAAGATCTACTCTTCGATCTTTCCGAAAAAAAGACCGAAGCAACCAAAGCAAAGGGGAGTGAAAGGGGATCCAACCTTTAGGATTTTTGTGCTAAAGCTAGCATTCAAATAGGATTTGCTCGGCTATCGTAGGGGAATTGGTTGCGTAAGAAGAATCCTATCCTAAAAGTCAACTCTAGTAAAACAAGTGATTCATCACATAAGTGTGTTGTCGTGCCAGCTCACGCCAGCGCACGCACCATATATGGGCGATCGAACCCACACGTCTATCACCACTAAAGCCTAAGACTAGCTAGAAAGTGAAATGCAAGGGGTTTAAAGGTATTATACCGCCACGACGTTTGCACGAGCAAGGGGTTTAAAGGTATTATCCCGCCACGACGTTTGCACGAAGCCTCATGCAGTTCGAGAAAGCTCCTTCACGAAGTGGAAGATCATTGCTTCCTCCCAAACAGCAACAGTACCTGTTGTCTGGCGACATTGAGGTACTCCGACGAAGTGTCCAGTTGTCGGGAAGGTAGATGCAGTTCGAGGAAGCTCCTTCACGAAGTGGAAGATCATTGCGTCCTCCCAAACAGCAACAGTACCTGTTGTCCGGCGACGTTGAGGTACTCCGACGAAGCGTCCAGTTGTCGGGAAGGTAGAACGAGGATGTGCGGAGGTTAGCTCGCCGACGGCATAGGCCGAGAGCAAAGGAAATATGTAGGGAGAACCCAAAGACTAAAGCTCTCTTCTTTGTTTGCTCCGGCGACGGTATGATGCCAGCGAGGCTAAGGCCGACGAGGTTGAATAAATCGGGTGAGAGTAGCCGGCCAAAAGAGAGAGAGAGAGAAAAAAAAAAGCAAATGAAGGTGGTGGTCGGCGGCTTGAGAGGCTCCGGCGGCCTTCGCCGGCGACGAGGAAGGGCTGGT
>NW_018164518.1:330200-356186 GCF_001263595.1 Phalaenopsis equestris | reverse complement strand
GGTGCGTCCCTTTTTTTTTTTTTTTTTTTTTGAGAAAGGGTCTGGCGGACAGGAGAGGACCGGCATCGGCGATGGCGTCGGATCTCGCCGGTGAAGAGGAGAGAGCTTGGGTTCGCGCGACAGCAGGGACGCTCCAGGAAGCTCGCTGCTTCTGGAAATAAAAACCATGCCTTTTATAAAAAAAAATAGGATAATAATAGGAGAGAGAGAGACGAGCATATGCAAATTTTTTATATTTCCCTGCATGGAGTCACATTGGACAATATTTAAATGTGTTTTTCTTTTTCGTGGATGGCATGCACATGAAAAGAATAGGATGTGATTATATATATATATATATATATATATATAATAACCTGCATAGCTTTTTTTTATTCTCTTTATCGTATTTTATTATTATTTTTTTTTATTAGGTGTGATCCAATTAACAACATAGGGGAGAGGGGGATATGTGTGTGGGTCACGCGTGAGCAGCAGAGAAAGGGAGGGAAACATATTTTCTATTTTTTTATATAATAATAATAAAATTATTATTATATTATTATTATTCTCCGCGCATTTTTCGCCCAGACACGTACTCGCGGCGAAATGAGGGTCTCTCATAGGTAAAATCGACGTTCCGGACGTGACTGCACAGTCCGTTTTGTCATTCGGGATTGTCTCGGATCACCTTTTTGACTATTGGGCTAAAAATACAATAATTAATGTATTTTAAGCCCGTAGACAAAACCGCGGTACAACGAGCATTCTCCCTAAGTGAAATCAACGTTCCAGACTCACTCACATGGTTCGCTTAGTCGTTTGGGCTCATCCGGACAATTTTGCTGATGATCGGGCCAATTCGAGCCAAATTCGTGTGCGGTGCGATAACTAATATTTGTCGATCCAATCGAAGTCGTTCGATGTGTCAAATGTCAACAGGCCTTCTCTAATGTCAAAGCCAAAGCCTAGCAAAGTGACCCTAGTTACGTGCTCCTTAACACGCACCAAAAAAATCTCGGGTGGATGTCTCGCGCTATAGGGTTCAACACATGCATCAAGCAATGTTCCTCAGTGCTCGATCAGACACCCTACGCATGCGACATAAAAAATTGATGCCAACAAAGGACCCCCAACAAGTATGTTGCACCGCTGAGGCACAATGTACTTGTTGGCAACATCTTCAAAAGAAAGTCTCTCCCGGTAGTCGAGTTGACATCCCAAGAGAAGACAAAAGAAACCTCAACTAGGCTAGATAAATTGGACAGGGTATGGTCTAGGGTGTGGCTAGCGAGTCGAAACCGACCAACCACAAAGGAACCCAACCAAGCCAGATAAATTGGACAAAGTATGGTTGGGGTGGTGGTCAATAGCCGGAGCTAACTGTCCACTGAAAAGCTCAACCAGACCAGATAAACTGGACATGGTATGGTTGAGAAAAGGCCTGCCTGACCTCACTCAGAACGGCAGATTGATATGTCTGACATATCTTTCGAAACGACTGAATCAATAAAACTCCGCACCTGACCTCATTCCTAACGGTGGGAGAGATGGCTCAATCATCTCATGTGACCAGGTCTCCTGTTATGTTTCTCCTGAAAGAGACCCCGATTGCGAGTCTAACTGATCCCTTTAAAAAGAAACACCCATCACTTTAATTAAGTGGCTATAACACACAAAAATCCTTATCAGAGGTAGTGATCGACTATTGTCTCAATAGTATAACCGACCGAGAAGGCTCGATCATCTCGTGTGACCCAGGTCTCTTGATGTGCTCTTACGCAAAGTACTGACTAGTAGGTTCTCCCGGAGGGTGGCACCCATCACAACAGTTCAGGTGGTCATAAAGACCAAGAAGTCCCGACTGAAGTGGCAATTGTTCCAGTGACTCAGTAGTATGAAAAGTTGAAAAGACCTTATTATCTCGTGTGACCGCAGGCCTCTCATCTCTCGCATATGGGCTTTTGGCTTATTGGCAGACCCTAGTCTCAAGAGGAAGCTACCCTCTGTTTGACCACATTCGAATGAACATAGGTGGGAACCCAAAATTTGCCTGACATGAGTCATAATGACAAAAAAGGGAGGAGGATTGATCATCTCGTATGACCTCAAGTCTTCTATTATGTTCTCTCGATAGGAACCCGATCGCAAGTCATACCGACTCCCATGGAGTAGAAACACTCATCACCATCGACAGATGTCAATAAAACATTAAAGATTCTGATGAGGTGGCATCTGGCCAGCCAGTTGAGCCAGCCAGTTGAGGTGCACTCGTCATCAAACCAATTGTAAAGTCATGCGATTCTAGAGACACTCAACCTAAACGGCATGCGAGCAGGAAAGTCTGAGGACAATATACCCTCGCAAAAGAACCGGCCCAAAAGAGCATATGGTCTGAGAAGTATCAAAAGGCTAAAGAACCAGACATGAAAATATATTCTCATGAGAGCTGACTATAGCCCCATATAGCTTGAGAAATGTCGTATCAAATGGCTGCAGAGCCAAAGTTGTCAAAATACGAGATGTCCTCATAACAGACCCGACTCTAAAGGTCGTATAGCTCGAGGACCATGGCTAAGAAGCCGAAAACATCCAAAGATGAGATGTACTCCTGTGAGCTGACTACAAAGTCACAGGGCTTGAGCGACATCAAAGATGCAGGAGGTATGTATCCTGTCAAAACATCAAATGAGCAACAATGTAGCATAATAGTTTGAGGTATCATGCTCGAAGTAAATGTTGGGCATGAAGTGATCCGATAAGAAGGAGGCGCTCCTCTCAAAGGGTATCGATCTCACCCGATTGAGGTAACCCTATCAAGTGTCAAAACAAATTCGAGCATGAAGGAGCTCCGACAAAAAACTGATCGGTAATAAAACCAATACAACATGTTGCTCTCATAGGGCAACAAAAATTTAAAGAGTCGAGGATATCCAAGATGGTGGGCGACTATGACATACCAACTCTATATATGACATCGCTATATGAAACTGTGGTAGAACGAATTCCATCAGGGAATTATCGTATTATTGAAGAATGGTTGGTTTAGATGTAACACTCCAACCATAAGGGTATGCAACCCTCAGGCCGATTTAGTAGCATCCCTCAAGGGGGGAAGACACCACACTCATTTGAGGTGAGTGAGAAACTCTAATTCAGACCCACACGGTTCTTGAACCAGATAGAGGTATCGAGGAAAGAAGTGTCACTTCCTCGCACAAAGAAGGTATCGATCCAACATAAGCTTAGTCGATCGAGACACCTAAGAGAGACCTAAGAGTCGATCGAGACACCTAAGAGAGGTTGAGCAAAATGAAATGCACCAACGAAGTGGTGCTTAGCCTCAAGAATAAACCCAAAATATCCTAAAGAAGGGAAAATATCACACTCACGTAAGATGAATGGGATGAGCGTAATTGTTACAATCACCCATGATGGATGGGACATGCTTGACGCGGACCCTATAAGAAATGGGTAACCAAAAAAAAATGTTAGGAAAAGACATGGTTTTCCTGCATAAGGCAAATATCAATCAAATTGACTATCTTTGTTGAGATATTGTGATGGTTAGCCAATTAAGATGTCCTAACCAAGAGATGCTCGGCCATAGGGCTAAGCTCAAAATCCTGTAAAAAGAGGGTATCTCTCCCATCCACTCATGACGAGCAGGATGAACGCATCCACCATCTTTATTTACGACAGGTGGGACACACTCGTTCGGACCAGCTAAAGACGTGGAACCGAGGAGGAAGAATAAGAGAAGTGCATGACTTCTCTTATATCGATTCCTAATTGTGCTAGGTATAAGTCTTCCGTAGGACTTCCACTTTGCCTGTTTGATAATTCAACATTCAGTTTTAAGAGAAGCACAAGACCTCTCTTACGCGTCATATGCTATCACGAACTACGCAACACAATCCTTTAGTGCTCATAAAGAAATCATTACAAATAGTTCAACCAAGATGCCATATGATAGATATAACTTTATTGCCCAATAACTAAATTACAAAGTACGTAAACCTTTGAATAACAATATATAACGCAAAAATGCATCCAATAGAGAGCGAGTCTAATCATAGTACCTCTTCAAATATCGCCCGTTGATAAGGGGCATGGGGTGGGATCCATCAGCGTCAACAAGCATGTAGGCTCCTCCCTTGTAGACCTTCTCGATTACGAACGGTCCTTCCCATGTTGGCTCAAATTTCCCGTGGCTTTGGCGGTGAGATACAATTGAGCAGCGTAAAACTAGTACCAAGTCTCCAACTATGAAGGTACGAGGTCTCACGAGCTTGTCATGGGCTCTGGCCATACAAGCGTGGTATACCTCGAGGCTCTGTTGGGCTTGTAATCGCAGCCCCTCCAAGCTATCAAGCTCTTCCAACCTAAGTCGGGTATTTTCTTCGTTTTTGACATTGTTGCTTATAGCGACACGTAATGAAGGCAATTCAACTTCTACAGGAAGGACTGCTTCGGACCCAAAAGTCAATGCATATGGAGTAGAACTAGTGGGTGTACGGTATGTTGTACGATATGCCCACAAGGCCTTCGACAGCTTCTCGTGCCATTCTTTCTTGTTGGCATGGAGAATTTTCCTAATCAGTCCGACTAAGGTCTTATTAAAAGTCTCGGCCAAGTCATTCGCTCTTGGGTAGTAGATCGTCGAATATCACCAATCAATGTGATGATGTCGAGCAAATCTATTTATCTTGGTGTTCTTGAAAGTCAACACGTTATCAGAGATGATACGACGTGGCACACCAAATCTATAAACGATATTATTTTTAAAGAAATGCAACACGTTATTTGTTTTTACTTCTCTTAAGGGGATAGCTTCCGCCCACCTAGAGAAATAATCAGTGGCTGCAAGAATAAATTGATATCCTCAAGAGGACGGTGGGTTAATAGGCCCCACAATATCGATACCTGATACACCTAAAATATATAGTATTTTTAAACGCATTTTTATACCTATTTTTTAGATATTGCGCTTTAATGGAAGATATTTGTGTAATTTTCTTTTCAGTTACAAGTAAAATGGTGGAAAATGCTAAAGGAGTGAAAAAGAATCAAATCTAATTTTCTTTTCAGTTACAAGATCCGACGCTGAAGGATAAGCGCCGCTGAAACAGAGAAGGCCACACCTAAGCGCTAGAGGCCCCGCGCTTAAGTGTCAATGGAAGTTATTAGACGAGTAAATTTAGTTTCTAGGAATTTTGAAGAGGTTTTTGAGGCACCCATTGGCCTAATAGGTGGTTATAACCACCATGGACAAAAAATATCATGAAAGGATCAAAAATATTATTAAAAGACTTATGAAAGGAGACATCCTTTGGAGAATACATCGAATTGGAACATATTTTGAAGAGTTATCAAGGCACCTCTTGAAGATTTAAAAAAGAATGAAGTTGAAAATTTTTAAAGTGTGCTTGAAAGTTCTGAAAAGTGTTGGAAAGGAGAGAGTATTGGAGAGATTTTCAGGCACCATAAATTTACTTTATCCTTTTTATTTTTAGTTTATTTTAAGAGTGTTGTAAAAGAGAAGAGATTCAAAGGAACTTCAAGAGTCTGGTGGGGGATTTGAGATATTTTTTTATCTTTTATTTTGAACTACTTTTGATTTTAATCAAGACTTCTTGTTAGTTTGACAATGATTTCTACTTTTAAACTAAAGTGTGGTTTTGTTTTCTCCATGGATACTGAGTAGTTTTCTTTATCTTCTCCTTGAAATGATAAGTAATTTAAGTGTTGGATGGAAGTTGTGGAGAGTATTGATCTTTAATGTTGGAAGAAGTTGTGATGATTTAAATCCATGAACTTCATTTACTTCTTGATTTGACCTATTCAGATGTTAAAATTTGTTGTGAGAACATGTAAGAACCGGGCTTGTATTGTCTCAGTCAACAATTGGAAAGAATCACATGAGGTTGTATGAATGAGAATGTAATTCGTATGATTTAATGCAAATAAACAGAGAAATAATCTTTAAAGGGTGTAAACTTAGAGGACTTTAATGTGACAGGTTAAATCCCCTAACTTTATTTATTGTTTTAGGTTCTGATACGAGATGTTAGCCCCAAGGTTGAGGGAATCGAGAGAACTCTAGAGTGAGAGTTGGTATCTTCGTTGCCTAGCCAATCTTTAGAACTATTCAAACTTTAAATTAGCCAATATTCTTTATAGCATCTCTAGTAAGAGTAAAGAATATAATTGCTCCTATTTGGCACAACATAATTTGCATACTATCACAACAGAATTCCTATGCTTATTACTGATGTCAATTTTTCCATGATAAGGAGAAAAATATTTTCAAATTCGGTGTTTTTCTTTTACATAAACTAGAGTAATCTTTTTAAATTATTACTGTTTTGTCAAAATATCAAAAATACCAAAATATCAAAAATACCAAAAAGCCAAAAAGATTTGAATTTTAATTAGTGTGAATACATCTCTAGTTTAAGTAATTGTCTTTTTAAAATAAAAAATTTGTCGTTCAATAGAACATATTGTGTATTTCCCTATGGGTTTGATATTTAGGTCTTAATAAAAAAGTCCTATATTACTTGATAACGATACGTATACTTGCGTAGTATCCCAATATATAAATTAAAGAGTTAAATTCCTATTTTCTTCAGGAACAAAAATATAAGTGAAAATATAATCAGAGACATTGTTATACTGTTGCATATAAGTAGTAAGTCGGAATCAAATTTTTGGCGTCGTTGCCAAGGAAATTAATTGATTTAAAAGCACATTTCTATTTTTAGAAAGTTAATGCTATTAAGTCACTTAGCCAATTTTAACTTTAGCTTTTATTTTGTGTGTTTTATTTTATTTTTATTTATTTTATGATAGTGTATGCGTAGTTCAGGTTCTGAAGGACTAGTGCCCTATGATTCTGAATTAGAGAGAACCGTTAAAAGAATCAGAAAAATCAAAGAAGATTAAAAATCTTGAAAATAAAAAAAAATACAAAAATGACAAACCAAAATGATCAAAATGCTGAAATTCATCAAAAGTTTAGACCCTTAAGAGACTATGCCAACCCTACTGTAGATGAACTTTATTGTAGTATTGAAAAACCTACTATAGTGGCTAACTCATTTGAGCTTGAACCTGCTATTATCCAAATGGTGCCAAATAATCAGTTTGGGATATCACGAACTGAAGATCGAAATTTACATCTTATCAATTTTCTAGAATTGTGCGCTAAATTTAAATACGATAGTGTATTGGATGATGCCATAAGACTTAGGTTATTTCCTTTCACATAGAGGGATAAAGCTAAGATGTGGTTGAATTTGTTAGCACCTGGTGCTACCAGAACTTGGGTGATTTAGCACAAAAATTCTTTGCTAAATATTTTCCATCATAAAAAACTGTGAAGCTTAGAAATAATATTACATCTTTCAATTTGAGGGGGAATCTATTTATGAAGCATGGGAAAGATTTAAAGAACTCTTAAGAAAGTGTCCACACCATGATATACCAGATTGATTAATAATTCAAACTTTTTATAATGGATTAGTTGGATCTCTTAGATCTATTATCGACGCCACTGCTGGTGGTTCATTGATGTCAAAATTATTTTATGACGCTTATGCTTTAATTGAAAGAAATGACTACCAATAATTTTCAATGGTCTTCTGAGATGGTGAATCCAAAGAAAGTAGCCAATATTCATGAATCTGATGCATTTACTTTGTTAGAAAATCAAGTTGTTGCAATTTCAAGGAAGTTAGACCAATTTGGAATGAATTTTTCTCAACTAATTTCCATGATTGAAGAGAATTCATTAGGCCAAATGGTAGATTCTCAAGTATCATTATAAACTTTGAATGATATAAATAACAAGCAGAATAACCCATATTCAAATTATTATAACCCAAGTTGGAAGAACCATCCCAACTTTAACTAGAATAATACTACGGGTGGTAATAATCAGCAATGGGGGAACAGTTAAGGAAACACATCGGGAAACTAGAACAACCAAGGGAATAATAATTATAGATTTATTTATCCTTCAGGTTTCAACAGTAATACACAATTTAAGGAGAAGAAGTTATCTATAGAAGAAGTGGTGTTACAAATGGAAAATCAGTTACAAAATCAAGGAGTTACAATTAGAAATATTGAGAATCAACTTCGACAAATCGTAAATTCATTAAGTAATAGATCCCAAGGAACACTTCCTAGTAATACTGAAACAAATCCGAAAGACCAGAATAAAGAGCAAGTAAAAGCCGTTCAACTTAGAAGCAGAGGAGATTTGGAAGGTAGGATTCAAAAAAAAACTGAAGTAGAGAGAGAAAAAGAAATTGAAGAATCAAAAGAGGACGCTCCAAAAGATTCTGAAAGACATATTTCTCTACTTAAAATTGATTTAGAAAAATCACCACCTCCATTTCCTGAGAGATTTCGTCAACAAAAGTTGGATAAACAATTTTCAAAATTTCTAGAGATTTTTAAGAAGCTTACAATTAATATTCCATTTGCTGAAGCAAATGAAGGCGGTGGTCAGCGGCTGGAGAGGCTTCGGCGGCCTTCGCCGGCGACGAGGGAGGTACGGTGAGGGTAGGCTGCGGCGTAGGGAGAAGGAACCGAACACTCTGGGCTCCTCTTTGTGTGACCGAGTGGGAGAGGCGCAGAGTGCGTAGCTTTTTTTTTGTTTTGTTTTGAGAGAAGGGTCCGGCGAACAAGAGAGGACCGGTGACGGCGACGGTGCCGGATCTCGCCGGCGAAGAGGAGAGAGTTCGTGTTCGCGCCACAACAGGTACGCTCCAAGAAGCTCGCTGCTTCTGAAAATAAAAACCATGTGTTTTATAAAAATAAGATAGGATAATAATAGGAGAGAGAGAGAGGTGCATATGCAAATTTTTTATATTTCCCTGCATAGAGGGGCATTGGACAATACTTAAATGTGATCTTCTTTTGAAAAGGATAGGATGAGATTATATATATATATATATAGTAACGTGCATAGCTTTTTTTATTCCCTTTATCATATTTTTTTTATTATTTTTTACTTGGTGTGATCTCATTAACAACATAGGGGAGAGGGGGATATGCGCGTGGGTCACGCAGCAGATAAAGGGAGACAAACATATTTTTTATTTTTTTATATTATAATAATAAAATTATTATTATATTATTATTTTCCTTTGCACTTTTTTGCCCAGACACGTCCTCGCGACGAATTGAGGGTCTCTCGTATGTAAAATTGACGTTCTGGACGCAACTGTGCAGTCCGTTTTGTCATTCGGGATTGTCTCGGATCACCTTTTTGACTATTTGGCTAAAAAAATAATAATTAACTTATTTTAAGCCCGCACGCAAAACTGCGGTGCAACGGGCATTCTCCCTAAATGGAATCGACGTTCCGGACTCACTCGCGTAGTCCGTTTCGTCGT
This sequence comes from Phalaenopsis equestris, assembly GCF_001263595.1. Lineage (NCBI taxonomy): Eukaryota > Viridiplantae > Streptophyta > Magnoliopsida > Asparagales > Orchidaceae > Phalaenopsis > Phalaenopsis equestris. The sequence continues at coordinate 346,797 of NW_018164518.1, read as the reverse complement.
TCGGGCTCATCTGGACAACTTCGCTGATGATCCGACCAATTCGAATCAAATTCGCGCACGACGCGATAACTAATATTTGTCTATCTAATCGAAGTCGTTTAATGTGTCAAATGTCGACTGACCTTCGCCTAAACCAAAGCCAAAGCTTAGCAAAGTGACCCTGGTTACGTGCCCCTCAACACGCACCAAAAAAGTCTCGCGTTACAGGGGTCAACACATGCATCAAGCAATGTTCCTCAGCGCTCGAGCGGACACCCTACGCATACGTATCGAAAATTGATGCCAACAATCTCACCCAAAAACCAACAATCAACAACCAGACTATAGTAGTCAACCAGCAAAACCAAGCCAACCTGCAAAGCCAAGCTAATTGAGCTAATTCTTACCAAGCTAGAGACCATTAAAGGCTAACTGGTAGTCCTGATTCAACACAATCGGAGGAACAAGTTTTGACTGACTAAGACCCACTAGTTTTAGCTGACTGAGTCATAAGGTAGCCCAGCAGTAGGCTTATATATGTAAAAATCCAAAATATATTGTAACACCCCCTTAAAAGTAGAGACAAATATGTAATTTCGTATATTTTACCCACTCCATTATAAATAGGGGAATCATTGTATGAGAAAGAGTTAATCATCAATTTAGATTATTGTTTATTATTATGCATTCCCCCCCTTCTCTCGCTTGTTTTGTGCTCTATTCTTTGAGTGTGATTCAGATTCAATTACATCTTATTTATAAGAACTATGGACATGAAAATACGTAGAGTACAATTATAAAAGCTCTAATTACAAAATAAAAATTTTCTATTTTTGCATTTAATACTCTTATCCTTATCACCACTATCACTTCCAAAAAGTAAGAGCTTTGATGAACTAAAATATATAAACCATAACCACGTCAGTATGAATCTCGAGGAGAACCAACAAATAAGGAGGCAAAGAAGTGCAACCAAGGAGGGTCTACTAGCGGAAAATCAAATGACCCACTTCAACAAATGCAACCCCCTTAACTGCAGCTAGAAGCTGACCTAATGTAGGTCATCTGAACTAAGGACTAAGGCTACACAAATTGAGCGTAGACATTAACCTCCCTCTCACCATAACCTGACTCAATGGAAGATTTCATTATCATCAACCATTCCATGCTCTCCCATGAGATCCCTCATCAGTGGTCGAGAACTGGCCATAACGTAATCTATGAAACAACCCATATAACTTTCTCTTCAAGGAGTGAGTTATTTATCAAATTACGATGACTCACCCTCTACCCAATAGCATAGTCTCATTCTATTGATAGAAGCTCCTCACCTAGGGATCAATAAGCTAGACTAAAATAGTCGATTGATAAAGCCAAACCGATAGAGTGGAGTCATGTCGACCAAAAGACCATCAAAGGCTGACCTGCAACCCAAATTCAACATAGTCAGATAAACAGGGCTTAATCGAATAAAGGCTCACTGATTTCAACCGATTGAGTCACAGAGTAGCCAAGTTATATGCCTGTTTATGTAAAAATATAAAATAACATGTAAAGCTTCCAGTAAAGTAGGGGAAAATATGCAATTTCATATATTTTACTCCCTCCTCTAGAAGAATCATTTTATGAGAGAGGTCTAATTAACAATTCAAATTATTATTCATTACTATGAATTCCCCACCCCTCTCCCTCCCGCCCTCTCTCTCCCTCCCTACTTTCTTACGCTCGATTCCTTGGATATGATTCATGGACAAATCTTGATTCAATAATCTCAAAACTTATTTTCTTTTTATTATGCTTTATATTCTTAAGAAAGCATTTTTAGACTTTAGAAATCTTTTCTCATTCTGAATATTTCTACCTCAAAATATTTTTAATTTAACCATTTATTATACAATATGGACATTACTACAACAATAACAAAAATACATTTTATCTCCATAATTATCTCTCATGCCCAAGTATAAGGCAGGATGATCAAAACCCCTATATTATATTATCATTGTAAGGACATGCTAATAAAATCAATTAATATCACTGTAATATCTTATCTAACTTAAGCCTATTTAGACATACTATATGAATCTTGCAATTATAAGATAATGATTTCAGCTTTAGAACACAAGCCATTATGGTGCCAACCAACATTAATGATAGGTTCTACCTATAAAAATTTTTTCGATGACCTTGATTTGGGTTGCAGACAAAAGGAACAACAAGACTCATGAAAACACAATTACATGAGGTTTTTGGATGTCTTCATTTTTTTTTTTTTCATAGCACACATTTTCTCCCTTGCAATGTTAACTAGCTCAATAATATCAAAAGCAATGGTCATAGAAAGCTCCTGATAGCAATTTGCCTTGTTAATTTAAGTCAAAATGAATAAATTACTAAACCTAATTTTCCTCATTTTCGGCCATCTTTACTTTTGTTAACATCTTATCCTCTCTCTCTCTCTCTTATTTATTATTTTTACTCGTCTCACCTAAAATATTACCTCTCTCTCTCTCTCTCCCTCTCTCTCTCTCTCCTATTTATTATTTTTACTCGTCTCACCTAAAATATTAACTATTTCGGGTCTGTTTGGGGCATTCGTAGTTGTTTGAAATAACATCTATGAAGCTGCTGAAGAAGTTATTATTTAAAAAAATTATGGTGATTACAACATTTTTTTTTTTTAAAAAGTCTGACTGTAACTTTCTAGCAGTCATCATAGGTAATTATATGATAGAAAAATATAACTTTTAACTGTAACTATTTGAAAACACATACAAAAATCAAATTTACCAAACAAAAAAAACTTGTCGTGCGGCACCCCTTTCTCTCCCACACGTGCGCGCCCTTCCTCCCGCTTTCAGCTTTTGCCCGAATCCATGTTCTTTCCTGCCTTCATCTGTGTCTGAATACTTAGCCCAGCTAGGGCTGTCAAAACGGCTCGTTGTTCACGAACAGCTCGTGTTCGGCTCGTTAAGAAGCTCGTGTTTGACTCCGTGTTCGGCTCATTTTGGCTCGAAATACTACTCATCAAGTTTATATATATATTAAGTAGTATTTTAAAAAAATCTAATTGACTACAAGGCTACAAAGATTTATAATCAATTAAAATATTGATAAAGAAAATATAATAAAATTAGATTCAAATGATGTTTTAATATAAATAATAATTTTTAAAACTTGCTCAAATCTTTATTGTCTTATGTCCTATGGCTAAATGATTAGAGTTGTTAAAAGTACTCTTTGTTCGTGAACAGCTCGTGTTCGGCTTGTTAAGCAAACGAGCCGAACACGAACACACTTTTTGAGCTCGAAATATAAACGAGTCGAACCAAGCTCGCTCGTGCTCGGCTCGTTTACACCCCTAAGCCCAGCCTGCCACCTTGGTCTACTGCAAATCTTATGGTGGCGAAAAAATATCAAATGAAATGGCGCCACATGTTGGATAGAGGGAGACCATAAATTTCTCGTACATTTCTCATCACAACACTCATGTAATAATTTTCTACAGATGGCACCTATTGTGCTCACCAGGAAATGGTGGACGATCAGCTGATCACCGGCGGCGGCAGAGACGACAGCGATAGCTTCAGTCTTCCCACTATTGAAGACTTCAAACCTTTGGACACCAAAGGTCAATGCCCCTGACCCTAGCACAATCTTCCACTCCGGAACCTTTTGATCCTTATTTTCTGCGTTCTTCTTCAGAGCAGGTAGAGATGGTTTGGTCTTTCGAGAGAACGCAGAAACACCGGAGCCATCTATGGAGGGTAAGACGCCAATAACTGCTTGGGTTAGTATCTATGGATTCTGTATTTCGGCGTTCTTTAACTAGTTCTCGTCTATGTTGGTTCTTTTTTAGGGCTTGTTTGCTCCATCCCTTCTCGGATATGTGGGCTTCTTGATACATTCCGTCTTCCATCAGACTTGGAATCCATGGGAACTGGTAAGGAATTGTAGGGATTTGTGAGAGAGTTGCTTATATATAAGCATGGAGATCATTGGGGTTTCTTCTCGAAACGGGCTCCACTTGGAAAGATTGCATTCTTAATTATGAGGGCAAGTTTATTGTAAGTTCATCTGAGCTCTTTCAGCTGATTAATTTGACAATTCAAGCAGCAAATTCATTTTTTTTTCTTCAGTCTTAACTAATGCACTGATAATTTTGCCCTAATATCTTTAGATTACTTGGAATAATGGTACATTTAAGCTAATGGCCTGTAAAAATTAGAAAGAAGAGGTTACTGAAGTAAGAAGAGAAACAAGCATGTGATTATATACTTTCAATTCAAATTTGTCCCCCTGACTTTCTGTATTTTGATTTTACCAAATTGATCCCAAATATACCGATAGGCGTTAAATTGAAATCAATTTTGTAGAGTTACTCAATTCAGATCAATTTTGTATCTCAATTTTTGTCAATATCTATCTGTGGGATTGTTTGAGATTAGTTTCAATTCTGTATCTCAAATTTTGTCTATATTTATACGTGTGATTGTTTTGGATTAATTTGATGGTATGCGAAACTGTTGGAAGTGTTAAAAATCAAACTATTAGATCTTAACTCATTTCTAATGAAAATGAGCATATAAATGCAATATTCATCACGAAAAACAAAGAATCAGGTAAGATTTCTATTAACATAAGGTTTCAATCAACTAATTGATAAAATGCTTTTGTGTAAGAGCAAATGCATGATGCAACAAATACTCAAATTAGTAAAAACACAACTGCGCTTACAGGATTAGATGTGTTGGCCCAAGAATTTTAAATTTCAAAATTTGTAATAAGAACTAGCTACTTCAAACATAACTCACTAAATAGGCAAACAAGCAAACAAAAAAAATGAATCAAAACTCTAAATATGTTGGTAATTTCAATACAGGATATATTAATGAGTGAAGCTAGTCAGTTTTAGAATTTTTACTTCCATATAAATATCAACAAAGTAACAAGCGCCTAAATATGACATGTAGATAAAATTATGACAAGACAATGATATATTTCAATATCCATACACTGCACTCCAATCGAAATAAAAAGCAGGGGCATAAATATCCGCCATGTAAATAGCTAAATTAATGACTAGTTTTAAGATTGCATATTGATGAACGGTGGTGGTTGACTTGATGGTTGCCATCCATGTATCAGTTAACATGTAGGCTTAATCAGATCTACTAAGTGTTTGTTAACATATAGGAGCATTTAAATACAAACCACCCAATTCATATGTATTTACATATCTAACACCTAAACATTTTATATTTATCTCACCCAAATCTTTCATATCATATAGAAATACCATTATTTTCACTTCTAGATGGTGAAATATACATTTTCATGCATAGATAAGGTGGCATATATGTAAAAATTGAATTTTAGGTTTTATATGTAAATACATAGGAGGTTACTTAAACAAGTATTAAAAAGGAGGGTGTTTGCAGTAAGTTGAGATTCTATTTGATCTATAGCTTAGCCAGGGTTAAATTTTCTAACCGCCTTAGCTTGGCCTAGCCAATGGATTTGATGGCTTGTCGTGATAGCTTGGGATATACTATTTAGACCGATGCAATACTTTGCACTATTATGCCTAATTTCTAGTTAAATTTTATAATAGTTGATGACTATCAAGATCTTGTCTAGTTTGACTTAACATGTAGGTCTTTTCCATCCATCTTAAAAATGTTCCATTAGGAGCTTGCTTAACTTTGATTTTCCTAGCAAAATATTGATAGATACACCAAAAGCTGTCTAATTATTTCAAGGATTGCTTCCTTGTAATGAATTGATCTTTAATCTCCTACAGCTATGAAATTCATGTCATTTTTAGTACCAGCTTCCTCAATAGCCCTTTTAGCAATTTAATCAGTTTAAAGATAAATAATTTCTTTTAAAAGTTAATTTTATGCGGTTAACTTTTAAGAACAGAGCAGGATAAATTTCATTTATAGAGAAAGAGTTATACATATATATTACAAGACTCATATAAAATGAACGACATAAATTAAAAAATACATCAAATAGAAAATACATAATATGGTAACAGAAGTAAATAAAGGCTAATAAATCAAATTACTAATGACTAATAATAACTGCAACTAATAAAGCTAATAATTCTAATCTCCCCCTCAAGTTGAATCATATAGATGTTCATCATGTTCAACTTGAAATTGTAGTTATCAAATAACAGCCGAGGAAGATTCCTTGTGAGGATATCAACTAGTTGACCACTGAATGAGACAAATGAAACACAAATCTTTCAAGAATCAAGCTTCTCTTGGATGAAATTTCGGACAATCTTTATATGTTTGGTGCGATCATGCTGGACCAGATTATGAGCAATGCTAATGATGACTTTATTATCACAGAATAGCTATAGAGGAGCCAAGACCAACATACGTAATTCGCGAAGCATGTTGCATAACCAAAGTGCCTCACAGATTCCCAAGGAAATCGAACAAAACTCGGCTTTTGCACCGCTTCGGGCAGCCACCGACTATTTTTTTTCAGGGTGACAAGGTTTTCCCACACGATTAAGGAATACCTCGAGGTAGATTGTCGATTATGGACAGATCCAAACTCAATCAGCATCAGTATAAACTACAATAGAGTGAGGGTTGTGGCGCGAGAATAACAAACCTGGGGCCAATGTGTTTTTTAAGCAGTTGAGGATCCGGTGAATAACTCTGAGATGATGCTCATAAGAGTCATGCATGAACTGACTTACCATACCCATTGCGTGGCAAATGTTGGGGTGCGTATAAGCGAGATAAATGAGTTTCCTCACAATGCACTGATTGTCTGTCTTGTTCACAGGAACAACATTTGAAATATTAGCAATGTTTCTTTAGGATCCATCGAAAAAACCACCAGTTTGTAGTAGAAGGTTGGTCTCTTTCAATCGGTTCATATTTGTGCTGGGAAAGACAAATACCCCAAGAGGACCTAGCAACTTATATGCCTAAGAAGTATCTGAGAGACTCCAAGTCCTTAATTTCAAGGGATGTGGTTTAAGAGATTCAAAAGCTAGTAGATCATTATATGTGAGCACAATATCGTCGACATAGACCATAAGGATGGCAATTTGGCCACTATAGGAATGTTGAAAGAAAAAATTATGATTTGGTTGGGCCTGAAAAAACTCATGGCCCACTACAACCTACGTGAACTTGTTGAACCATGCCCGAGGGGATTGCTTCAGCCTGTTGAGGGACTTCCGCAGTCGACACACTTGTTCCCAGGAAGAAGTAGAGTAAAAGTCCAGAGGTAGAGACATGTACACCTCCTCTGTGAGATTGCCCGTTAAGGAAAACATTTTTGATATCCAGTTGAAGTAAGGGCCAATCCAAATTCACAATTAGGGATAACAAGGCTCGAATGGTGTTCAGTTTAGCAATCGGGAGCAAATGTCTCCTCATAGTCAACTTCATAAGTTTGTGAGTAGCCTTTGGCTACCAACCGTGTTTTGTTGCGTTCAAAGGTTCCATCAGAGTTAAATTTGGTGTTGAAGATCCACCTGCAACCAACTGTTTTCTTTCTCTGAGGAAGGTCAACAACATCCTACGTATGATTTCGCCGAAAGGCATTCATCTCATCAATTACTGCAAACTTCAAGGAAGGGTCCACTAATATTGCCTCAATAGTGAATGGAAGACGATGATCCGTCAAGGTGAAAAATGCTTTGTAGGTTGACAAGAAGTTGTGGAATGAGACATATTTTATCATGGAATAAAGAGAGCAAGTCTGATTGCATACCTCAATGGTAGAACTCACCTCCTCATCCGGAGGAGTAATCTTCGTAAGGGTAATGTCGGGGATGTTGGCCGAGACGGATTCGAAGATCTGCAAGGAGGTAGCGGGCTCAAGAGTATGGTTATTGGGATAGGTCTCAACTTAGGCTTTGATGTGCTGGGTATAAACACAGCGAGTGAATGTAGGAAATGTAGATCTAGTAGATGATGGATCCAGTGGGACAGATGGTTCCTCTAGAATAATGGATGGAGGTGCAGGAGGCATATCCAGCGGAGCCGAAAAAAGAGCAATGTCCAAAAAATCTAGCTCCTCGCTTGAGACAATGTTGGGGAAGTAGGAAACACTTTCAAAGAATGAGACATCGATAGTCACATAGAGTTTATTTGTGATAGGATTGAGGCACTGATAGCCCTTTTGACTGGTAGAATATCCGAGAAAGATACACTTGATTAAACGAGGATTAAGTTTACTACGACTTGGGACAGTGTTCCGAGCAAATGTTATGCACCCAAATAATTTGGGGTCTAAAATGGAGAGCTGCTTGGTAGGAAGACACAACCTTAAGATTGCTAATGGGTCAGAAATTTATGAATTTTTGTGGGGACTCTATTGATAAGATATGTGGCAATAAGTACGACATCATTCCAAAATTGTTTCAGAACATTCAATTGAAACATAATGGAACAGGCAACTTCCAGAATGTGTCGATTTTCTTGCTCGATTATCCCATTTGTTGAGGAGTATCCATACAAGCTGTGATGGAGGATGTCCTTACTTACCAAAAAATCTCTTAATATGAAGTTAAAGAATTCATGACTGTTGAATTGATGTTTTGAATTGGGTCATAATGGAATTTTTTTTTTTAAAGTGGCAGCAGCTTCAGATTTGTCTTTTAAGATGTAGACCCATGTCATCGGAGTGTGATTATCAATCAAGGTAAAGAATCACCGTTTATTGGTGTAACTAGACATTCGAGAGGGTCTCTGCAAGTACTATGAATTAGTGAAAAGGAGCGGGAGTGTAAGAGTGGTGGATATGGTACTCGATGATTTTTAGCTAACTAGCAGATCTCACATTTGAAATTAGATAAATTTTTATTAGTAAATATTAAGGTATACATCTGTTTTAAATATTGAAAAGTGGGATAACCCAAACGACAGTGTAAAGGCATAATAGGGCATTCACTAGACCAAAAAGACTACAACTATAGGATGGAGTGACCTTATTAATATTGTTTTTCCCTTCGAAGAAGTAAAGCCCGGCTACCCGCTTAGTAGTTTTAATCATCCTTTCCGAACGACGATTCTGAAAGATGAACATCAGGAGAAAAATGAACAACACAATCAAGGTCATATGCCAACTTACCAACTAACGTGAGGTTTTACTTTAATGAAGGTACATGTAACACAAATTCTAGAGTCAGTTCGGTTGTTAGAACAATAGACCCTTTACCGGCAATGGAACTACAGGACCCGTCAGCAAGTTAAACAGTTTCTCTCATAGAGCACAGATAATATGTCGAGAAGGCTTGAGAACACCCGGTCATGTAGTTTCTAGCACCAAAACCAATAATCCACAAACTTGAGAACACCCGGTCATGTAGTTTCTAGCACCAAAATCAATAATCCATAAACTAGAAGAAGCAAAAACAGATAGTCATTGAGCTAGGTAGATATATCCTATTCATGCTTGGTTGCTTTATTCTGCCTAATACATCTGAGGGCGAGGTGCATCTACAATATCTATCATTGCTTGAATATTTACAGATGTTTGCCACCTCCTCATTGGGTGGGTCTGTACTGGGACACCTATATAGGAAGTTGTAAGCGTATCAATATTGTTGGATGTTTGCATCTCTTGCAAGTGTGGTCTTGAGAACGACTTCAAGTTGGAAGACCAACACTCCATGTACCATACCCACAAGAACTTGATTGTATTAGTCTGGGATCATGGTATGGTCTTCACACAGTTTACCTTTAAATTTATACCTTATGTGATTAAGTAACATGCAAATAAATATACCCAGATAGAATGAAGATCTTGTACGGCAGATGCCTGCAACAAATGTTAAGGTATAGAGAGATGAAATTAATGGCCTCTTGGAGAGTCGAATTCAAATTCATATATCAATTTTCATGTCAAAAAACATTTCTTTCTTTTTACTTGTTTGAAAAAAAAATTTGTATATTACAGGTTATATGGAACCATGTGGTCATCAAATTAGATTACATGTTGTTGATATATGTCTTTCTGGTGAGGAGATATGACTGACAAGAGTACCGCTGATTAGCTGGAAGCGGATTGAGTGACACCTTTCAGATTGAGTGCTTAGATAGTTTGGCATAGCACTGTGTGTTGATGTGCAACCCATGGACACAAGATTTTATCGAGTCAACGAGAAAAGTCTGATGTTGATTGGGTTGAGTACCATAAAGAATATAATGTTATGGGAGAATCAACGTTCACACATCATAGCTAATGATGATGGTGAGGAGGGAAGTCTGGCGTTGAGGTTCTACATGTAATGGTACAGATCATTGACATCTCTTTATATGTTAAAGATGCTTTCTAATCCTCTAGATACATACCATCCTAGAGCAACAGTAGAGTGAGCATATGTGAGTCTACAACTTTGTTCTATAGAAGTCCTATTTATGCTAATTTGCTTACATGACTTATACCTCGAATCACTTTAATTAATAAACACTAATATTTTTATGTAGCGGACTATTTCCATCAGGTTGAGGACATATTCAATCCTTTCTTTGATCGGGATGAGGACAGTGATATAAAACAAGCGGTCAAAAAATTTGAGATCATATGTAGATATTTGAGAAAAAATATGTACATCTGTGACACACGGTGTTCAGAAATGGTAGATCAGGTTATACAAGGTAATGTAGATCCCTGTGCTACTGTTGAGGATCCAGTCAATGGTCAAGGTGCTACTACACTTCCTGCCTCTGGAGCACAAGCTAATTTCAGTAACCCCACTATGGGTAGTTATCAGCAATGGCCCACTTTCGACCTTTACAGCAGTGGATGAGAAAGGGAATACTTTTAACAACAACTGCCAGTTATGACTCAATCGCCGAATATTGCACATACACCATTATGGATGACACCTAGAGCAATGACAGTGAGCCAATTTGCTCATTGTCAAATGCTTGGAACATCTTCTGTTGATGCGAGTTCAGAAAACAGTAAAATCACAGCGGAACACACAGATTTACATGGTTCAGCAAATAGCCTACGTCCACGGAGTTGCAGAGGATTTTATTACTTGAGGAATTTATATCAGTCGATCACCTCGACTTACAAGAGTAATCTCTCACACTCATTTCGTTGCTCTCTGTTCTTCTCTCTCTATACCGAGATACACCGAAGAAAACTTTACACCAAGATACACTAAAGAAGACAAACTTGCAAAAGAAATAAACTCAATTTCTCTTCTGCCACAAGTCACTAAGAGGAAGCTTAGGGAGAACAATTTTCTTTTTCTTCCTTCTTCCTTCACCGCAAGGAATTACTTCTTGCACCTTCCTTTCTCTATCCCGAGGAAACCGAAGAAAAACTCAAACCGTGACTTCTCTGTTTCTAGTAGAGTCATTCGAAGTATTTTATTGCGAACCGGATGGAGCGAAGAGATACTTCACTTCATAAAGAGAAAGACGGGATTGGTTAAGGAAACCGCACGTCGCGACCTCGCGACCTTTCGCAAACAAGAGCGGGAGTGTGTGCTTCGCGATCGGCACAGGGAGTGGGAGGCGGGATCGTGAATCGGGCTCCAGCATAAAATATCTCTCACTTGGAGATCGATACACCTCCTACAACGTCTCATTCCTCAAACTGATATCCTCCACTGGCGGTGTCGCCATTTTCTTAAAACATGAATCGTCAATGAATCCTCCAACTTGAATCCTCCACCTCTACAACTCAAAGTCTCTGTCTTCACTCCAGAAGATTAAATGAAGTTGTGCACAATTTCAATTTCTCAAGAGTAACACCCTCAGTCAACATATCAGCAGGCTTCACATAGCTTTGCACCTTCAAGCTATTTTCTGAGTCACTCTTGTCTCTTCTTACGACTCTCACTGCATGGGCAACATCTTGTCTTTGCTGAAAGCCATTTTCAACAAGTCTAGTCTTGCACCTCTTACTGACATCATGCTCAGTCTTCACCTGGTACACCCACTTGTTGTGCAATATATTCTTCTCTGATGGAAGTTCTGTCAGCTACCACTTGCTCGAACTTTCATCTTGCAAGATTTCTTCATAGCTCTGTGGTTCTTCAACATCTGTCTGTGGAACAATAGGAATGGGTGCCCCGGACCCACTTTCCTCTTCACTTCCATCACTGCCATGCACTGTGGCCTCTGGTAAATTTCCTATCACATTCAAAGCCCCTGAATCCAATATCAAGTCTTCAACAGAAGTATGAACTGTCAACAATAGTGCATCCTGTGATTCTTCAAATACCACATTTGCGTTATCATTCTCTATTTTCCTAGGATTCCTGTAGTTATTTTTATGTGGTCAGTCTTGCCACAATTCCAACAGGTTGTCTGCTTACTAAACTTTGATTTTGATCTCCCAATACTTGAGTTTCTATCATGTCATCTCCTTCTGAAATCAACATTCATTGTCGAACTCGAACCTGAGACCTCGCCAGAATCTTTTTTGTGAACTTCCTCAGCCAAAATCAAATCACGAATATCATTATATTTCAGTTTAGATCTACTTGCAAAATTGCTGACTGCTATCCTCATGGCTTCCCAACTATCTGGCAATGAAGCCAACAAGATCAGTGCACGATAATTGATTTATGATAGTATTGAAATCATTCAGGTGTTGAGCAACAGAAACATCTTCCGCCATCTTCAAATTGAATAACTTTTTCATCAAGTGAACCTTGTTATTCGTCGATGACTTTTCATACATACCTGATAAGGCTGTCATGAGATGTACAGTCGTCCTTTCTTGACGACGATGTGTTCAACGGACCTCGATAGGGTCAATCAAATAACTCCTAGAACTTGTCGATTCAACAAATATCATTCAGTCTCATCCATTCTTTCATGTCTTTTTCCCCAATAACGAAAGATGAAATTTCTTCTCATAAAAATAATCCTCTATCTGCATTCTCCAATAACCAAAATATGTGTCATCAAATTCCTCGATCTCTGAAGCTTTCACTTCATTTGCAGTCATCATTCTTCCTCAAATCCGAACAAAGCTCTGATACTAGTTGTTGTGGTATATATGTAAATCAAACAGGAGAACGATCAAAGAAGCGAAAAATAGAACGAGAAAAATTCACACCATAAATTAGTAACACAGAGGAACACACAGACTTACGTGGTTCGGCAAATTGTCTACGTCCATGGAGTTGCAGAGGATTTTACTACTTGGGAATTTACATCAGTCGATCACCTTGACTTACAGGAATAATCTCTCACTCTCACTTCGTTGCTCTCTGTTCTTCTCTCTCTGTTCTTCTCTATCGAAAAAAACATACATCGAAAAAAACTCTACACCGAGATACACCGAAGAGGACAAACTTACAAGTGAAATAAACATAATTTCTCTTCTGTCACAAGCCACCAAGAAGAAGTCTAGGGAGAACAATTTTCTTCTTCTTCCTTCTTCCTTCACCGCAAGAAACTACTTCTTGCATCTTAAACTACTTCTTGCCTCTTCCTTCCTCTATCCCAAGGAAACCTTCCTCTATCCCGAGGAAACAGAAGAACTCAAACCATGACTTCTCTGTTTCTAGGAGAGCCATTTGAACTCTTTTATTGCGAACCGGAGGGAGCGAAGAGATGTTTCGCTTCATAAAGAGGAAGGCGGACCGTAGGTCGCGTTCGCAACCTTTCGCGATCGAATCGGCATCGCGACCTTTCGCGAACAGGAGCGGGAGTGTGAGCTTCGCGATCGGCGCAGGGAGTGAGAGGCGGGATTGTGAACCGGGCTCCAGCATAACATCTTCCACGCCAATTACACAACATAAGTTTCAGCAGCCATATGGTGAAGTAGAATCAACTTATCAATTGCGTGATCATCCATTACATCCTCCGGTTCACTATACTCCGGGAACAGATGCATTGCCTAGGAAAAACTTAAAAAACATTAGCTAATTTATAGTTAATTCTTCCGTTTAATCAAGTTTTGAAGGCATTTTTTTTTGGGTCGAGTGAATGTAAAGCTTAACTAATAAGTTTTTGAGGCAACTTGAATATATTTCTACCATATTTGATTTCTTGGTGGAATGGTAGTGTGAGGTGTTTCCAATTTTATTTGTAATTGGAATGAACAAGCTTTTCATTAACATTGAATGCAATATCTTCATAGGTTGATTTACTCATATTATTGGTGGCACATTTGTTTAGTGAAAAGCTTTTTCCGTTGATTCACAGCACCTAATGCAAAATCTTGTATTAATGATTCACTGCACATAGGTTGATTCACTGAGTAAATCAAATGATAGAGGTCATTGTTGTCGATTGTTTGGAAAAGTCCCTGCAATTATTACATCCTGCATTTGTGTTGTTTTTATGGATCTTAAGCTAATACTTTACACGCTGGATTATGCAGCCGCATGTTTCCAGACATTCGAAGGTGTCTGTGCATCATTGCTTGCCTGTTTTGAGCACACGTAACTTATGGTGCCTTTGTGATGTCCTCACTTTTTCGGACCGTTATTAACTTATTATGTTTATATGGGGCGTTTATATACATACCCCCCAATTCATACGTATTTACTGTGTATTTTACATTTATACCACCCAAATCTTTCATATCACATCAAAAAACTAGGTTTTGACTTTTAAGAAGTGAAAATACACCTTTTCATGCATAGGTAAGGTAGCATATATGAAAAAAAAGTAGGGTTTAGGTCTTAAATCTTCTCATTTTTATCTGACAACGACTTTATTGATAGTTTGAAGGAATTTTTTACATTTAAGCTCTTCGCAGTTAGATTAATAAGAGTGATAGCTGTAAGCAAATTGTTATTAGTTTTCAGATTGTATGGAGAACAGTCTATAACTCATAGCAGCTTTCAATAACTCTATTTTCCCCACAACTAATTGTCAGGCATTGGCAGCCGTCCGTAGTTTATGGATTTTATTTTGACTTTAATGTAATAAATAGGGTGGAGAATTGAATGATGATCATGCAATCTATAATTATCTCCATTGTCATGTAGAGTTCATTAATAACAATTATGGAAAGAGATTCGTTGTAATGTAATGTAAGTACAGTAGTTGCCCTTATCTCATCCAATCAAGCTAAGATAGCCTCCTTAGAATTTATAGTGCAAAATATTTTCTTAACGTGCAGCAACAAATCCGTACTGCTAGAAACCCAAATTGTAATCCCAAATTATTGCTCCATTACTGTTAGAATCAATATCTATTCTAAGCATTTGCTTTTTCCTTGTGTTTCCTGTAACTGTATATATGATCTACTTTATATTTCTTCTATCATTCTGACAGGACGATGATATGGTGAGTTCAAGTAATTCGGCAACATCACAAAGATTAGCAGTTGAAAAGTTTACTGTTATTGCAAATTGTTGTGTGTTGTGTATACATCTTACAAACAAAGGAGTTTGGAAGAAAATTTTACAGTTGTCCAAGAAATTGTTCGGAGGACAATTGTAAATATTTTAGATGAATGGACGAAGCTATTGACTAAATAGTTGAAGAGAACATTACAAACGTTTGAACAAGTGATGTCTTGATCAACAAAATTTTGAAGATGTTAAAGTCCTTATCAAAATATTGATTTTAGTCAATATTGTAGTCATAGCTGTTATTATCATGGGACAATGTTGTTACAATTAAAAAAATAGAATTATGAAAATTTCAACTATTTTCATGTATTAGTTTATGTGAATTGAAGTATGTACTTATGTGACTCTTAATTGTTTGGTTTGAAAGAAATGCATTTGAACCTTTGTTTAATTAATGGAAGAGCATTTACTATGTATTGGATCTACTTGTATGTGTCTAAATTTCTCATGATGAGTTTCCTATCTTTATTTTATGTGGTTGAGAATGTGTATCTTCGTGTCTTCGGTTCTTGAATATGACAAATTACTTCTAGTTGGATTTACTTTAAAATCATTGTTGAATATAATAAATTAGTTATTGTCCAATTATTAATTTGCCAAAAATTTTGGACAATAGAAATTGTTGTGATCTCTTCATCGAGATTCACCTAGAGAATTCTTTAATCTTTCTGATGATAGTAAGAACATAAAAATTGGACAATATTTGAGTGATATGTGATGATTTTATCATTGCGGGGTGGTTCTGATTCTTTTATTACCACGAATGATGAATGTTTGCAATTGCTGTGATTTCTTCGTTCAGATTCCTTGGGAGCAGTCAACATGAAAGTTATAGAGAATTCTTTCATCTTTTCAACTATATCAAGAACGTCAAGATCGGAATTGAATTGAGCGATATGCAGTGATTTTATCCTTGCAAGGTGGTTCCCATTCCTATACCACTACAAATGATGAAGGTTTGTAATTGTTGTGATTTCTACGTCGAGATTCACCGGGAGCAGTTAACATGACAGTTGCAAAGAATTCTTTCACCTTTCTGAGAATATCAATAAATTGAGCGATATGCGATAATTTTATCCTTGCGGGTGGTTCACCTTCCTATACCACCATAAATGATGAATGTTTGCAATTTTTGCGAGTTGTATGTCGAGATTCATCAGGTGCAGTAAGCATGAAAGTTGTAGAGAATTCTTTCATTTTTTCGATGATATCAAGAACATCAATAAACAGACAATAATTAAGCAATGTCCAATCATTTTATTGTAACAACTAAATTTATTATATATATATATA
>NW_018164518.1:323875-330179 GCF_001263595.1 Phalaenopsis equestris | reverse complement strand
CAGCTTATCCAGCTTATGCTGATAAACAGTTTATCCTGATAATCTACTGATAAGCAGTTGATCCGGATAAGTTGACTGGTTGTTTGGTTTGTGTTTGTTTGGTTTTTGTGTTTGGAAAACAACTAATTCTGGATAAATGATCATTTTGCCCCTGTTATGGATAAGTGTTTAGTTGTTTGGTTCGTGCGTTTTGTAAACAGCTTATTTGCAGATTTTTTTAGATAAATGGACAATCTGTCATGCAGAATTTGTAATTTTATCAACAAAACGACAATATATACCCATTTGTTATTTTAGAACCAATTAACCCACTGCATACCCATTTGACATATACAGACTGCCAAAAATTTGATATTAACAAATTTATCAACCTTCTTAATACAATCATATAGGGGAGATAAAAGTGAAGATTTAAGAATTCATAGAAGAAAAATTCTAGTCACCAAAAACAAAATTCTAGGCAAATTTTTAAAATTAAAGTTCAAATGTTAAGACATAAAAATACAAAATATTTATATCACTCAAATATTTTGGATCACATCACATAAGCACAGTTACATAAATAAAAGTGAAATACACCTTCACACACTAATATGTAATATAATGAGACCCAAAAAAAATAACATGTTAAAATTACAAGGAAAAAAATTATAATATTGACTTTAAAATGTAGAAGCATATCACGACGAATGCTGTCTGGTTCTGACACCCCAGAACCCTATGCAAACATGTCTGACTGGTATATCGTAGAAACAGAAGCACTCGAACTAGAAGCGATTTTCTCAATCGTGATACCGACGAACTCCGAGCAGTGGTATCCAGTTGGGATATCATAAAAACGGACGTATTGTTGGCCCACCTGACGAAATTGCAGTCCTCCTGTCCTTGTGCCCACCGCAGGCACCTGTAGAATTGTCGCATGTATCTATGTGGTTGGCGTAACGTGAGTAGCAATGACGGTAGCCCGCACCGACACATCATTTGCCTGGACTTCCCTGAATATCTGAAACTCACCGTCCTGCAGTTATTAAAAAGAAAATAGGTCAGACAAAAAAATTAAGGAAATAAAGAAAATATACTTCCTGAAGTATGGAGGCAACGATTGCCGACAACAAAATTCTGCTCCACAGTTATCTCAATAAAATCAGTAGAAATAAGAAGTAACAAAAAAATAGAAGATAAATTCATATAGTAGTAGTTGCCCATTGAGTTATTTTGATTAATATAACACCTGATTAATATATAACACCCTCACAACATTTTAGCAAAGCAAAAGAACTGAACTTTTAGAAAACTTCCCTGACAAAAATTATTGTCATTCCATGGAGCCAAACATATATGCATTTACTCAACTGAATTAAACAACAGGTATTTTAATGGTAATTTCAATTTTAGAAGAAACCAACACATTTCAGCCAAGCAACTTCAGAAGAAACGAATCAAATTTCAGCATAGCAGCTTCAACTGTCAAATTTAAAACAATTCTTATGCCCAAATTTAAAGTTGCGGTAATTTCAATTTTAAAGCAGGCAATTTAAAGCACCGCGTCCTTCCAGGTTTAAAGCAGTTAATTTGAAGTAGGCAACTTCCTCCCGGATTTAAAGCAGATAAATTCCTTCCAACCATATTTCAAGCAGGTAACTACCCTTCCTAACATTTTTTAAAATTCAAAATGAGCTACTGTTGCTGAAGCAGCGGTTGCCCTACAAGAAGGGCCATCCAAGCTGCAATGAGAGGCATCATCATACTCAAATTCGCAACCAGTACCCTACACAAGCACATAACCAGTACCCTATTATAATAGTAATGCTCACTGCTCTTGCTACCTCTGAAAATTGAAGAAAAATCTAACAATTGGATGTTTCAAATACTTTTCTCCATGGCATGGTTGGCATGGTTAAGACCCCGTGCTTCACTAACACTTACACTGGCAAACTGTATAAAACTATGTATGTGGATATCAAACAAACAAAACTCATAAAACCACAAGCTTTGAACAACTTATCTATGTTGATGACATTCTCATAACATGAAACTCCAGCTTAGACATTAGTACACTAATTCACACTCAACAACCAATTTGGCCTAAAAAAAATTCACACCCCCTGCAATACAATCCAAGGCCTGAACCCCCATCTCTACTGCAGAAAGTAGTGCATGAATATCAGCTGAGACGTGTTGCTCAATCTCGTTGACATTCCCAGAATAAGAATTTTAGAAAAGCATAAAAGACAGCATTTCATGTCAGGAAAATTCCAACATAAACATCTATATGCAGAATACATATACATCTATCAAGTTTTTGCATTCTTATCAAAGAGTATTCCTCAAAACAAATGGGAAAATTTCAACATATCAAGTTTCTGCATTCAACTCTTTGTCAATGTAAACATGAGGAAAATTCCAGATCTCCAGTCAGGAGAACAACTGCGATTGCAGTTCAATTAAAAAAATTATATCATCTTCGACTTTTCACGAACGACTCTCACTGTGCACATCCACAAAAATCTCTTATCTACCGTTTTGCAGATCCACAGAAAAAAAGAGATCCAACCGCATTTCCCGAACGACTGCAAATGACGAAGAAGGAAGACGAGACATGCGAAGGAAGAGTTATACCTGTTGAGAGAAATGTGGAATGAGTACAAATGCCGAAGAAGGAAATGCCGAAGGAGAAAATGCACCGGATCGTAGAGGACCGCTTAGGGCATGCGAAATGCGAAGGATAAATGTCAGATGACATGAGGGTGAATGCATATGAGGGCAGGGTCACGGGAGTAATAATTCGATCGAAAACGCGGCCTGCGGGGATCTTCCTACGGTCCGCATCTTTTACAAATTCCAAAACACCATTTTTGATAATCTAAAAATAAGTGTGAACCAAATAGGACGACAACGTTTTCAAAATGTCGTCAGCACTTATAAACTGCCCCAAACGGGCCTAAGTCACGATTAAGGAAGAATGTGATGTCGTCCAAGCATCCTATCAATCAAATATCTGAATAATGATGTTAATTAAGTTTTCATTATATTATTAATTAACTTAAACTAATTACGGATAGAAACGCCACTACAAAAAAAAAATTCTATAAAGCATATTTTTTCATACATAGTTTTTCTCACACTTAATAACTTTGATGACATTTTTGTTACTTATAATATTATTATGCAATCAAATTTAAAATAATAAAAAATAACAGTTATTTTTCACATAAATCATGTTTATATTGGCTCAACTAATATTGTAAAAACCTTGCGAGAAGGTGAGCTGAGCACGTGGTCTGCTAACATCCTTTCTACACCGTCCGGTCTTCACTTTCGCCCTTCCATTCCGCCTCTCTACACCTTCCATTCCATAAAACCCCCACCCATATCTGATCTCGTTCCTCACACAACCAAACAACCTCACCGCGCAGCCGCCGCCAGAGATAGCCCGCAATCACCACCGTCCAACATACAATGGCCACCAAAGCAATCCCACCTACTCCAAGAGTGGAGATCCTCGCAAACAGCGGCCTCAGCTTCATCCCCGCCGAGTTCGTCCGCCCACAATCTGAACGCCAACACCTCCAAGACTCCCTCAACAAGGTAATGACCGGGCCTACATGTAGATATTACCCTTCCTTCCTAAATTTCAATTTTTTACAGTTGGTTTTATCATATGCCCTTCTGAAATATCAATTTTGTCTCTCTTGAAATAGGAGTAATTTGTCCCCTCAAAAAAAGATAACAAATTGTGTCACTACGGACGACGAATAGCTGTGCAACAACTTGGCATACACCGCACTAGGTGGTCGTCGGCTATGCCGAGATGTTGTTGGTCGGCTATTGGTTGTCCGCACATAAAATCTCGCAGATGACTGAATGCAATTATTTTTCTCAAAAAAAAAGATACTGATTTTGCCGCCCGAGTTATGTGACCACGGAACAGTATGTATGTATTTTATCACTATTTAATAGCTTGAAAATCCTTGTAGAACCCCTGCGGTGTTGAGATCCCAATCGTCGATCTCGGGGGGTTCTCATCAGAGGAAGGGCGGCGGCGGCGGTGCGTGGAGGAGGTGATGGCAGCTGCAGAGGAGTGGGGGGTGATGTTCCTCGTGAACCACGGTGTGCCGGAGGAGCTCATTGAGCGGCTGCAGGCGGCGGGGAAGGGGTTCTTCGAATTGCCGGTGGATGAAAAGGAGAAGTATGCTAATGATCAGTCAAGGGGACAGATACAGGGCTATGGGAGCAAGCTAGCAAATAATGAAAACGGTATACTTGAGTGGCAGGATTACTTTTTTCACCTCGTCTACCCCCCGGAGAAGACGGACCTCACCATCTGGCCGACCCAACCCGCGGACTACATGTAAGTTAATACTCACGTGTTAATTCGTCAATTCCATGGGAACACGATGACTGGTACGATTTTTTGCTTAATGCCTTACTGCTTTTAGAAAAATTATTATGTGTGAAATTCACATGCATGCGGACTTATATATTGGTTGTATGTAATCATGTTGTACTGAAGTTTGCACGCATATATTATAGGCACCTAATAATTACTCCCTATTTTTAAGCTTAATTCAATATATATATATATATATATACATATATATATATATATATATATATATGTGCTTATGACACCCAAATCTTATATATTTACCTTTCCTGCACAAAACTTCAATTTTTACGGACACAACACCCAACTAAACTTTTTCCCAAAGTAGGAACAGTGAAATACACTTTTTTATGTATGGGTAAGGTGCTTTTCCCGTAAAAATTGAAATTTAGGTGCAAGATAGGTAAATGCATAAGACATTCTGTCAATTTGGCGCATTAACAAAAAAAAACATGTTGGGACTTTATTATGAATTTTAATATTTGAGTGATAATTCGAGAAACACGCATATTTTCTGTCCGGACATCTGACATATCTCTACGTGCGATGCAGGTTATTTCTGGGTTATTTTCAATAATCCTGAAATAACTCAAAAATAAAGACAGCGGGTTATTTCTGGGTTATTTCGGGATTATTGAAAACAACTCATAAATAACATGAAAATAACTCAGTAATACCCTGCGCCGCACGTAGCGCTACGTCAGAAGTCCGCACAGAAAAATTTTTGTCGAGAAATAGATGAAAGAGAAGTTTGTTAAGAAAAAAAAATATTTAAGATGAGATCAAAATAAAGTGTGATCTGCGTGATTTATTTGATGTGTTGCTAATAATGATAACATCACTAATTGTGATAACAATGTAATGGCTCTCAATTTGAGCAATGATATTCTAGTTTTATAAATTACAATGCTACAAATCAATTACGGTCATCAAGACTTCAATGGTACATAACGTTTGTCCCTATTTTGTTTCACTCACGAATACTATAAATGCACACTTGGAAAAGATTACATTCTTTACCAACATTGATTTTACTTGGTTTCCAATAAAGTATTACATGTTCCATAAAAATCATGGGCATCATACTATTGAATTTCAATTTTTTTTAACTTGGTTGAAGTGTCAATCATGTTAAAAATAAATAAATAATGTTCCTTGATGATTTATGGTCACATGCCAAGATAATGCCTCTTGAAAAGGCAATAAAATGAGCAAGTCCTAACATAGTCAATCCACATTATGGGAGTCATAGCATATGTTATTCGCAAGTTAATCGTAAAGGATTTGGGTTAGGGATGTACTTGTACCTTAACCTCATCAATATGTTATGTGGAGCATTTTGTATTTTTTTCACAAACGATGACTAACAAATAAAAATGGTGATATCTATGGGACGCAATTAACATTATGATAAATTTCCCATTTTCCAAATTAGCAGCATTTTCTATGAGATCCTTTAAATATATCAAAACTAAATTGTTAAATAGTGAGACTTCTTTTGTTAAAAATGTTTAAAATTTCATAAAAAATCTAAATTTAAGTGCCTCATAATGGTGCACTCCTAAAATGTGTGAGCATTTAGAAAGTTACCCAATAAGATAAAATTATGATGCTATTAGGCAAAAGAAAATAATATCTTGAATGTTATAAGTTCAAACAATTACAAATAGTATCAAAGTGTACCCTAATTAAACATAAAATCCAAAGTTAAGTTCATGAAGTAAGTATTCCATAATGATTTTCAATCCTTAAGAAAAGGGAGTGATCCATTTAAAATTTTCTACATGTAAAAATTCTAATTCAACTTAAAAGTTAAATTATTTAATAAAATATGTATTTTCCTATTTAGGCATATCTAATCCATTTATATTATTTGCACACATGTTATTTTTACCCAATAAGATCTATATATATATA
>NW_018164518.1:309197-323800 GCF_001263595.1 Phalaenopsis equestris | reverse complement strand
ATATATATATATATATATATATATATATATATATAGATGTCACCTATTTATATTAGTCTTTCTCACTTATAATGCAATACCTAATTGTTCCTTCCCTGTTCCGACATGGAGTGCGACCACAACCTCGTTCGCCAAGGAGCTCCGAGCCCTAGCCTCAAAAATGTTCTCCATACTCTCCCTCGGTCTTGGCCTCGACCAAAACAAGCTCGAAGCCGAGCTCGGCGGCCAAGACGACCTCCTCCTCCAGCTCAAGATCAATTACTACCCGCCCTGCCCGCAGCCGGAGCTGGCCCTCGGCGTCGAGGCCCACACCGACGTCAGCTCCCTCTCCTTCATCCTTCACAACGGGATCCCCGGCCTCCAGGTCTTCAAAAACGGCGCCGGCTGGATCACCGCTCCCCTCGTCCCAAACTCGATCATCGTTCACGTCGGGGATGCGCTCGAGATCATCAGCAATGGGAGGTGCCACAGCGTTCTTCACCGAGGACTTGTTACTAAGGAAAATGTTCGGATCTCGTGGGCGGTTTTCTGCGAGCCGCCGAGGGAGAAGGTGGTGCTTCGGCCGCTTCCGGAGTTGATTGGGAAGGGGGAGGTGGCGAGGTTTGAGCCGCGGACTTTTGCGGAGCATTTGGAGGGGAAGCTGTTCAAGTCGAGGGTGGAGGGTTGCGGGGAGAAGGCGCCTGTGGATTAAGTGGGAGAGGAAGATGGAAGAAGGGGGCAGGACGTGGGGGTGGCCCGGTGGGGAATGTTTTTGGATCAAAATGTAATCATTTAGATCATATGTAATCATTTAGATCATGTGGGAATAAATCATAGTTTTTTATTAAATTTATTTTAAGATCAGTTTATATCCTTTTAAGAGATATATATATATATATATATATATATATAAGTACTCAAAAAACTCGCCTGAAAATGTGCTAGTCGATTGGCAACCAGCGAACTGAAAGGCTCGCGACCAATTAAATGTTATTCCGACGACTAAAGGTCAATCCGACAACAAAAGAGCAACCCAAACCAACAAAAAACAAACATTCATGCCAACGACCAAATAAAGGCCTAGTAACCCAAGTGATCTCAGTACTATCAACGTGAGACCATCTCAACAACTCACCAATAAATCCTCAAAAAAACTAGAAATAACCTAGGAATAAGCAAACTGCAAAGTTAATTGGATTCACAGAGCAAAGATCAATCGATATCCTGGCAAAATAGTCGAGTGACATCAGCTTGTTCAACCGACTCAAGGATCTACTGACTAGGGTGCATCAAAGGATGCCAAAATTAGCTATAAATACGAAAAAACGAAGTAAAATAATATCTTGTTATGCCTCTATTATAATAGGAGCACGCATGTAATTTTACACTTTTAATCTTCTATCTTCTATAAATAGGATGTACATAACATGTAGTGGGGTCTTTTTGCTCTTATCTGTAGACACATACTTTATAGGAAGAATTCTCTCCATATCTGTAATCCACCTTTTTCAATATATAAAATGGGTCACAGAGCTCGAAAAAATTCCAATTTATCCCTACAGAACATGTCTATGTGTACTCTTTTTTCTCTTCTCTCTCTGTCTCTCTCTCTCTCCCTACTTTTCCCACAAGGTTCCTATAGCTCTGATCCTTGTGCATGTCTCACAGAACAAATTTAGATTCAACATCTTAAAATGTATGGTGTGTGTGAAGCATGTTACCAATTAGAAGGGAAGTGACATCAATGTGGAGAAATGCATCTCGAAGACACTCTTAAACAGGAAGCATGCTAAAGAGTTCATGCAACAACAGATCTGGAGCTAAAAACATTTTTTCAATCATCTTCCTGGAGGCTTTGGCTAGGAGGCTATGAAGGGATTATTACTTCAAATGCTTTTATGATGCTATCAAATATTTCTCTAATGTCTTCCCAGGTCCAAATGACACTTGGGGAACTTAAATCAAAGAAACAACGCTTACAGCAACCTCAAAAAGGTTTGGTCATCAAAATAGCTCGCAGAGCTCCTGCTTAAAAAATCTTGGTCTCCAAGCTTGAATCAGATAAAGTTATGGAGATGATTCACTTCTCAATAGTGATAAGCTCTGCATAGGGTAAGACACAAATCACTCCAGCAACAAGTCTCGGTGGTTAACCCCGTCAAGGCAGCTATAAGATCCATCTAAATCCTGGCGAAAGATGAGGCTTGACTAAAGTGACAATTCGACCAAGTAACTAAGACTTTAAATAGTGAAGATACGAGCCAAACAATAATATCATCAAACGAACGCGACCAACAACGACGCTATAGATGATTGATCGACACCCTAATAATAAAATTGAACCATAATGTCAAGCATCAAAAAGTCAGTCTCAAAGCTAAACATGGATATAACTCTGGAGGTGGTTAAGTGCCTAGTAGCGAGTCTCGGCGGTTACTCTTGCAAAGGTAGTGACAAGATATGTCTAAGTCCCGACGAAAGTGGGGCCGCGTGAGGTGACAAATCTGTCTAAAGCAAAACGAGACAAGCAGTGTAAGATATGTGTTGGGCCATGACAAACAAAAAGAAGGCAAAAAATCATTCCAAAGGTGCAAATCATCCACCAAAAACAAATACTCATCACCAACCAATTGTCACAAAGAAACAATGCGATATAAGTAAAACAAAATAGAAGCAAAGTTATGGAAAAATGAACAAAAAGCTTCATTCATTTCAAATTAAGGAAATATACAAGTATTCTATATATACAAAAGATTTCATTTACATAAGGTTTACAAAATTTTCCCTCTGGAAAAAATCCCTAAGTATCAGGAAGCTGCTGGAATACCCTCCTTCGCCTTTGACGTCTGAATCGTCCCCCGAAGACCCTGTGCAATGGGTGGTATAAAGAGTGGAAAATTAATCCAAGTGAACAAACTTTGGGTTGATCAGGGCCGATTGAATGAATCAATCGATTGTTGTGATTCTGACCCGAAGTTGCTCACTTAGAATCTTTGCCTGCCGTGGGTGGGAAGGGAGCAACTTGAAGAACTCCTTCTCGGTCTTCATCATCATCTTCTGTGCTTTCAGCTCCCGATTCTTTTGCTCGTTGATCGACAGAAGATTCAAAAGAGTAGCAATATCCTCCTCATTCGCTACCAGTTTCTTCTCAACTATCATGGGTTGCTTCCCAGACTTTCTAGCAAGCCTGGCTGAGGTCTTAACCATTTCCGCAATAGCAGTCAATTTCATCTCAATCTGGTTTAGTGCCATTGACTGGAGGTGAGAAGCCTCCCATGCCTTTAAATGGTATTGATTGGCCTTATTGTACATTTTGGGTCACTTAAATGCTTGGAGAGACTTGGCAAAAGTGTGTGACCAGATCACCTCCACAAAGGCAGATGGGTAGACTTAAACCGACTGTGAACCGCTATACCAGTCCACTGTTCGGTCGATGGATGTGTACTAGCCATCATAAAAGTTCCAGATCCTAGCCCCCTAACTCTGAGAAGGAATCCTTCCTCTTTTTTTCGTATGAAAGATGGGGCAAAGGAGTCAACTCAGTAACTGGCTCCTTCCCCTCACGATGTTGTATTTATTATGGCAATATCGCCTTTGGATCTATTTCATACTCTATCTGAACAATGGAGGCAGGTCGGTTGGCCTTGCTTCTAGCGGACAAACCAATTAAAAAAGGATCATGGCGAGGCAAAGTCGGTTGTGCTTTCACCTTAGATGACTCTCTAGATTCATGTCAACCTGAAGGAGCTGCATCAAGAAGATATGTATCAAAGTTACCATCAGCTTAAGGCTTCCTTGCAATGATGGTTATTTCACCAGTTAAAATATTGTAAATGCATTGCAAACTAAAGTCTATCATTATTGATCACTCGTCGCACGTCGCCATGAACCTCCCACCGCAGCACCCTGTCTGCCGCCATTGCCACCCAGCTCCACCCGCCACCATTTGTCACCTACTCCCCCAGGCCCCCCCCGCCACCATTTGTCACCTACTCCAGCCCATCACTCAATAATGTCATCCTCGCCACCCCCTCCTCTACCTGTCACAACTATAGCCGCCCACCACCATTATTAGCAACCCGTTGCCGACACATTTGATAGCTCGCCGTCATCGCCGCCATAGCAGACAACCCACCTCCAATCGCTTGTCATTATTTTCGTCATCACTTATATTGATTGTTAATTATCGTCTTCCAACCACCACCGCAACTCCCAGCCTACTGCCATTGTTGGCCACTCACCATCATTGTGGGTAGCCATCAGTGGCCGCTTGTCTCCACCCACCGCAAGCATCACACTCATCAGTCACCCCGCCACTATCTTCAAGTTTGTTTGTATTAATTTTTTTTTCTTAAAACTAATAAAAAATTATACATCATTGTGTTTCAATTATACATCATTGTACACTACATTCATTTTTCAACAAACCAAATAGCCCCCCTAAATGAGGAATAAATTCCTGATCAAATTGATTGAATTAGCCAATTGAACCTAACTTCTAGAATCTTGCTTCTACATAGCTACTCTCATCAACCATCTTAGACTTTTCATCTAAATAGTGCACAAAATTTTAGCACAAATGCAAACTCACTAGTAATACAAAGGGAGAGAGATAGGGAGTTACAAGGTCTTAATCATAATTTCTTGCCAGATTTCTCAAATATATAATGATTGGTTGAGAAGAGTAACACATGGTGCCATTTAATCACATAAGTTAAACCATATTTAAAACTCTCCAACCATCCAAATCAATACCGAATTTACAATTCCTTCTAAAAATTCTTCAATAAATTTTCTTAGCTTTTAAGGGCCTGTTTGGGACAAATTTATGTTGTGTTTTAGACTGCCATCACACTTCTATTGGAGAAACTACTTAATATTTTCTAAAAAAATTCCTGTGGTGAGAAGCTTCACCTGATCATTTAAAGTGCGAAGGTTCTAGGAGAATTGTTGTTCGATTTTTTTGATATATTATATTTATAATTCTTACAGGAACTTGCTAAGAATATATTTTTTTTCCATCACAACGTTACAATCACCTTTTTAAAAAGTTGCAGTGACCAAATAAACCCTAAATTTGTAGTTGGTTGGATGTCTCAGTAGTAATGCAAAAAATACAACTAAAGAAAGCCCCATGATCGATATACTTGGCCAAATTTGATAGACCGAAATAACATATCTTTCAAGCAGAGTCGAACAAAAATAGTAATAGTAAAATAAAAATAAAAAAAAAATAAAAAAACATTCAAATACAAACAGCAGTTCCTCTTCTACGAGGAGAAAAGGGTGCTATCAAAAAGGGGCATTATATACATACCACCAAATTCTTACATATTTACATATCTAAAGCCTAAACATTTTACATTTATAACACATCAAAATTATCACTACTCTAACTAATAAAAGATAAAATACATCTTCTTCATGCATAGATAACTGACATATACATGTAAAAATTGAAGCATATGTGTTTGAGAATTTAGTGGTATAAAAAATTTATGTAGTGATGCTGCAAACTTACAATCACTTGGCAATCTCAGGTTCACTTAAATCTCGGTCACTTCGCTGATCAGAGGCCTATTTGAGAAAAAAGCCTCCAGGTTATCAAGCATAAGTTGGAAATGGTCAGCAAATGATTCATGAGTAAAAACAGCACGATGGGGGGATAGCACAACCTTATCCATGCTGAAAAGCTCCTTGGGCACAGCTGGTTCATTCTCAAACACATCAAGCCCAGCACCACCGATCTCTCCCTGCACCAACCTCCTGACCAGTTCATCTTCATCAATCAGAGCGCCTCTGCCAACATTTATTATGATCCCCTCCTTCCCCAGTGCTTCCATGACATCTCTGTCAATTATGTGATAGCTGTTGTTATTGAGAGCACAGCAGACAACGAGAATATCATTGTGCGCTGCTAGACTCCTTGCGTTTGGGTAGAATGTGTAGGAGGATGGCTTCTGTTTTCGGGAGTGGTAGGAGATGATACAGCCAAATGCGTCGAGTCTCTTAGCGATCGCTGATCCAATCCTCCCCAGCCCAACGATCCCAACTCGCTTGCCTCCTAGCTAAAGTACAAAGTGTTATGTGCACAAAAATATCAAAATTACAAAAAGATATTTTTTTCTCTGAGAATAGTGTATCAAGTGTAGCCTAATTCAGTACAAATTCAAAGCAGGAAGGACAGTGTTTGTATGAATGAATGCTTCCCAACGCAAATCATAGAAATATGTATGTTTCTGAGTATGCATGATGCAATATCTTCCTTAAAAAGGCTAAAAACACTTTGTTATAAATGATTGCATAATGTTATAAGTTCTAGTAGGAAAGTATTTTCAATATTATACTAAACCAGAAAAGCATGTAAAAGGCGGCTACCACCTCCCATGTTCTATGAGCTTCAGGTGACCAAAGATTGTACACCAGTCACCTCAAGATTTGTAAGAGCTTCTGGATCGAGCAGCAATGGTCAATTCAACGCTGATAGAGTGGGAAGATGCATTTTCAATAATGATTGGACAGTAAGATCCATAATGAGGCATTAAATCCATGCCAATCTGACCATGATTGTGGGAGATGGCACCGTGATTCATGCAAATGGGATCCATCAATTGACTATACCAAACATAATAGGAAGATTCAGACGGGAATCCTAAATCAAGCCGAAAGACACAAGTTTGGTCGCCCTTATGAAGGATTCAATGAGCATCCTCGGGGGAGGCAATCGAGAACAAGGATACAACAAGAGCATGGCAAGGATTGATTGTGGATGGTTATAGGGAAGACAACGTTTTTGCAAAAAGTAACCAATTTCCCATGAATTCAAATAATTTTTAGGGAAATTTTCATAGCTAGTACACTGTTCTTAAATATTTATATTCCCCACCCCTAAACTTTCATATGTACATACATAACACTTCGGTGATTTAAGTTTGTGCATAAAAATATGTATATGACTTTTAAAAAACGATAATATTGTTATTTTTTATGTGATATTAAAAATTTGAGTTTATGTAAATATGAAAGTTAAGGTGCGAGAATTTAAATACATAAAAATTGTGTGCTATGTATGTAATTGCTCCTATTTTTTAATGCATAAAATTGCCTCTATATAACTGATATTTTCACAAAGTCTAAAAACACCCAAGTGGATATACTCTAATTCAAACAACTACCAATGAACTTTATTATGATGGTTGACATACTATGGAAGCTTAACAGCTATAGAAAGTATCTGATCCTTCAACCCTTGTCAAGAACAGCGTCCAAAGTTTACCAGAACTTGTGATACCGTCAAGCATTCCAAACTAGAAACTCTAGTGAGCTATTATGTCAAAGTACCAAACAACAAACTATTGACATGAATTTCTCAATTCCATTTCTCATCTCTTGTGGTCCAAGGGGATCAATTTCATTATCACATGGAAATAAAATTCCATAATTGAAGATTCGTTAACTTCAAGCTTGACTTTGTGTGTGTTACTATTTTGCACGTGAACGAAGTTTTCATTAAAAACCCTAGATCGTAAGACACCTTGCATCGAATCAATATAAAACTTTAAGATTTTGTTAATATCTATGTTTATTAATAGATCATCAAAATTATGTTATATTTTCAATAGAGCAAGCATTCACCTTATTTCTTCTTCCAAAATAGGCACAAATGTGTTATGTTATATTTTCAATAGAGCAAGCATTCACCTTGTTTCTTCTTCCAAAATAGGCACAAATGTGGGGACTTCAGTAGCTTCGAGACTATTGCCTTTGTTGCTATCGAGTAGGTGGAGTTCTTCCTATGCATTCTCCATAGCTCATAAATAATAGGTTCGGGATTGTACTAGGTCTCCCCGAATGGTAATGATTCGGCCTTCTACCTGAAATTTGACAGAGATGTGGTAGGTGGATGTAATGGACTTAAAGATGTATAACACCGATATGTCAAAGACGGCATCGTATGCGTTGAGGGCGTCAACAACGACGAAATCAGTTGTCGCTATGTACTCGCAAGTTACTGAAAGGGCAATTACTTCACAAGTTTCTTTTCGTCTTCCAAAAAATCTAAAAAAATGGTCCGGAGGTGAAGGCAAGCCGACTATTAGCTATGCCTATTTTCTCAAAAGTTACATTGAACAAGATGTTGAAGGAGCTTCCAATGTCAATTAGGATGCTGCCAATTAGATAATACATCAAGAATTTAAAATTAGGATGCTGCCAATTAGATAATACACCTAAGAAATTGGTCAATCTGCCACAAGAAAGAAGTAAAATTTACAATTGATGTTTAATCAGGAATGATACATATTATGAAAAAATATTACAATATGGCCACAAAATAGTTAAAAGAAATTAAAATTTTATGAACTTGTGTTAAACACTAATGTCATTTAACATGCTCTCAAGCAAAACATCATTCTCAAAGCCGGTGATTGTAATAGCATTACTCTATCGCTATATGTCGTCGTATATTATTTATGACTCGGATTAAATCCAATGTTGCGAAAATGATGATTTGATATATAAAAATCCTTCCTTTATTCACAATCCTAAAGGCAATTATCACCTAAACCATTCTCTTAATCATGTGAAAGCCTATATTTTAACATTCAAGTACAATTTGAGTTTTCCCCACCAACCCAACCATACCTCTGTCCCATTTTAGCTAATGAGCCTAATTTATATTATTTATTTTCCAACTTTAAATATGACAAATAATGAGATACATAATGAAAGCTTGAAAATTAGTGAGAAAATCCTTTAAACTAAATTTGAAAACCCTAATAGAAAAGATTCTGAGTAGGCACTCCAAGTTATCATTCCCTATCAACCTTACAATTCTCCAAGTTGAAAATATAAATATCTTAAGAGCTATAATTTTGTGTTGGTATCAAATCATTTAATCTAAAATTGTAAGTAGAGGAACCAATGTCACTAACAAAACGGTTTGAGTAGAGGACTTCCAGTTTGGAGAAAAAGATATGGTTTAGCATATTTCCATTACCTAATATGGAGAGAGATTTCTCCTCATTATTCTGAAAATCCCGAGTAGATGACTCAAGGCATGGACATTAAGATAATGTTGAACCACAATAAATCGGTTTATGTTTCTTACTATAATTTTTCATACTATTCTCCTATTTTACAATGTTTTAGTTTATTTACTCTAAATGTTTGTGATATGATAAAAACTACTATGATCTCTATAATTGTTGACTTTGATGATGATTACGTTTTGGATTAAATAACTCTTGTTTTGTGAAATATATTGTGAGTTACTTAGCTAACAAGAAAAAGAAAAGTCACAAGCACTGGTATTATTGCTTTAATTTATTTTAAAACAATTAGTTTCCTATTTATTTTTGAAATAAAAATTGTTATTTCTTACATTGTCCACAGATTTTAAATTAAGTAAATAAAAATAATATTTTTCAAAAAACTGTTTGCCATTATTTTAAAACTATACATTAAGTAACTCGCCCGCTTGGGTGTATCATACACTTTATGAATTTTTTTCTTGTGAATTTAAATCCAACACTTAACGTGATAGATCTACATTGCATGTTTCTTAGAGGATGGACTTGCGCCCAATGATAAGTGAATTGTAAAAATATATTATGCATTAAAAATGAAAGACTTTTACGTGATGATTCATGTACTAGTTTTAAAAAAAATAATAAGACAAATATTCCCAAAATTACCTGATGAATATCAAATGTTAGATTTATTGAAGCTGAATTTTTTCAAGTAGAGAAATTTTGAAAGAAATCTAAAAGTGTAAACAATAAAAGTAATTTAAGGGGGTTGAGATGAGCAAGTTGAAAACCTAAACAATATTTATTTTAGTTTGTTTTAGTTTTTTTTTTTTTTTTTACTTCATGATTTTGATAACTTAGTTATTTTTGGTGTAAATATGCATATGATGATTAGTCCTACAGAAAATGAGTTTTGTTCTCTGATACAGGTGTGTAGCTTTCCTTTGAACCCTTTCATTGTTAATTTGATGCATCTGCCTTCATGGAGCTAGCATTGGTTCCCTGTCACTTGATATTTTGACTTCAACTGGAATGTTGTTTGGTTATCTGTTTGGTTCATGTTTGAACTTAAGATGTTAATGGGCCTTGGATTTATCATCGAACTTTTAGCGTAGTACAGTACAGCAGTTGGTACTCAACTTTAAATTAGATTTATGACTAAAGAAGTTTGGTTGTTACTAATTGATTATTAATGAGAGCTAATGTGTGTCGATTGGATGTTATGGATCAACTGCTTCTTTAGTTTTTTGTAATTCTGTTTCAACGTAATCTTCAATTGCTTCAAAGCAATTCCGTATTTTGTTAAGTGATTTTGTTGTTTGTTTGTTTGTTGTTGGTTGATGCATTTTAAGTGGGCAATATAGGCTATAGCACTTAAAATTTTCATCAGTTTGTGGGCACAAGGCTATAATATTAAAAGAGTGGGACAAATTTATAAATAAGAATTTAAGGAGGCATACATGGGATATTTTGATTTGCTTAATAAAATTGACATTTTCTTTTTTTGTGTTTGAGTACTTATTAGATACAAATAATTCCGGTGTGATGAAAATGGTGGCTGCTAATGTTAGGGGAAAGTTAGATTCATATGGCAGTGTGAAGCCAAAATTGCTATTTTGCATTTTTTTATTCTTTGTTTTCTTTATATTATTGATTGATTTGCTTAGGTGATTAAGAACTTCAAATCTTATACAATACAGATTTTCCAACATGGTGTGAGTTTCTAATCCACATGTGATTTTCAATTATTTTAAATTTTATAATAAACTTCTATTTGAGCAGCATTGAATAATCATTTAACATAGATTATATGTATATGTAATTTCATGAAAAGGGGATAAATTTTGTCTTAATTGACGGGTTGTAAATTGTAAAATTGACCTCAAGTGCATTATATTAATTGTACTTCTCATCCTAGCCTTGTATTAAACAAATCATAGACTCAACAAAAGCTGGCATTACAACCCAAAGTAGGACAAGCTCACCAAGGATAAGAAATTTATATCTTGAAGGAAAATGTTGTCCGTCCCCGTCCCCCTTCCACACACTTGAATTTAAACGTAAATATCTTACCATGAGTTCCACAGTCTATTTCAATCAAGATTAATTTCACAAATTTCTATGTTTTCATACCGGATAATTTTTTTATTATTTGAGCTAACCAGAGAAATTTTTTATTATTTAAGATAGCCTTCCTTCTCCCTAGCCTTACTTACAATCTCATTTCTTACAAATTTAACTTTGCTTCTAATAGTTTTTTTATAGCCAACATTCTTATCCATATAATAATAATAATAATAATAATAATAATAATATAAATAAACTTTAAGTCTATATTATAGGTTCTCATCATACAATCCACTTGAAGCACTTAATTTAATCACTAAGTTCATAACTTTATAAACTTCTTTCTCCTTTATATCCCTATTAATGTTATAATACAACCAAAATATCTGAATCTATAAAATCAATAAACCAGGTGATTTTCCTACATCGGCGTTTATCATTACTAGTCTAACATCTTAATTTTTTTTCAACTAACTATAATTCCTTCTCTTTGGAATGTTTTCTCTAGATGTCTGTCGTTAGACATTTTTTTAATGCACAACGAATTGGTTGACTTATGGAAAATGTACTCGAGAGATAAAAATTTATTTACATCGATATCAAGTTTCATACATTCCTTCCATGTGCGTACCTTTTTCAGTTTGTGGCTCTAATCCGGCAAAAAATTTTACAACAGTAGTCCTGATGCACAAATGCATCAAGTCTCCAATCATGAGTCACATTAGGATTGTCACAATAGGATTGTCACGGCGCGAACTTGATATCAATTACCACTCTAACTTTTTTATATCGAAGATTGATTAGTTCGAAATCATCCAGTGATATGCTCCAATTAAAAAACCACCACAAATACCTCTTTAAGCAGCTTCTATAATACATAATTAGTGAGCGCCCTGAATATTTCAGAAATTCTACTATCAAATATGAAGCTACCATCTACCAATATCTTCCAGCAGATGACAAAACAAATAAAGAAAAATTATATGAAAGTTGGAGAAAGATCAAATACCTTGGAGCCAAGAGGGAAATCGTCCGTAAGCGGCCAGAGGCCAGCGCTAACGTATCGATTGGCGGCGGATATACGGCGGAGGACGTCCATAAGGAGACCAAAAGCATACTCAGCCACGTCCTCCGTTAACACGTTTCCAGCATTGGCGACGGAGATGCCTCTCCTGGCGCACTCCGCCATGTCGATGAAGTCCACACCAACGGAATTGGTCACAATGAGTCGGAGACTCGGAAGACTTGAGAGGAGCTTAGCGTCAACGGAAACACTGCCGTTGCCACGGATCAACAGCGCTCGGACAGCACCGGCCTGTGCAGCCAAGAACTCGGGTAGGGGCAGCGGCGACTCCCACGCTTTGAGGATGTGGAAGCTTTTGGACATGAGATCTTCAAGGGCTTGGAAGGTGGGGCGCACGAGGAGGACCGTTCGAGCGTTTCGCTGCAGCTTAGCACTATCATGGGTCATCGACGCCATGTGAGGAGAAGATTTGGAGATTACCGGTTTTTTCTGGGACAACGAATGCTAAACCTCATGTTTTGTTAATTAGAAATCTGAGCTAATCCACATATTGGGACATGATACAACAACAACAAACCTTAATCCCACTACGTGGGGTCGGCTACATGAATTTTTTTCCTCCAATGCGTTCTATTTAGTGTCACATATTGGGACATGATAAATAAGAAAAATTTTATATTTAACTTTAAATTTGATAATTAATATCTCTATTTTTTTATTATAAAAGTAACTAATTTCATCACTAATAATCACTGTAAGTGTTTCAAATCGATTAAAAATGTACTTTTTCAAGAATTTCTGAACACTCTGAGCATCAACTACTTAGAAATATAGTCTACTACTACCATAATGTAGAGATTTACTAAGGAATGTATGAAGGTTCTATAAAATCAGTTGCCCAGACATATAAAAACTAAACTTTTAAGATAAAATTTTGGGGCAATTCAACTTTTGGGCATTTCTTTTCTTTTAGAAATATTACCAACACGTTTGCATCTATCATAAGCTCTCACATAGTCATTTACATCCTTAAAGAGGACATGCTAATAAAATCATGATTGTAATACCTTTGCAGCAGTTGGCTTCTCTTTTACTACCAACACCCCCCCCCCCCCCCCCCCCCATTTTGAATCATGATAACACTTAATGATATCGTTGACATCTTCCAATGGCACACACCTCCTAAGAATTTGGTCTTTACACTTCCTAAAAAGGTAGGGCTAATCCCAAAAGTGGAATATCTTATCTGAAAAGAGCTTTTTTAATGGTGGTAGTCACTTCACAAGGAACGATCCTGCTAACAATGAAGTTTATGATGTCAGCATACCATAGGGTGTTATCCTCAGAAATAGCGAGGAGTTGCTAATTATGAAAATTCTTATTTATGTCGACTAGATACTCATCAGAATTCTCTTACTCGAGTCGAGACAAGTGATCGCCTACCAAATTTTCCGTGCATTTCTAATCAATGATCTCGATATTAAATTCTTGTAGTAAGTGGAACCCATCAGATTAAGCGAGGTTTGACATTCTTCTTAGCCACTAGATGTCTGATAGCTGCGTGATTAGTATATATTGTGACTCATGTCCTTATCAGGTAAGATTTAAACTTGTCAAAAGCATACACTATGACCAATAGTTCCTTCTCTCTAATGGTATAGTTCACTTCAGAATCATTTAGGGTCCTTCTGGTATAGTATATGGCTAGGGGTGTGTTGACATCACTTTTGGTTGAGGTCTAGAAACTTCTTTAGTAGCCTAGGTCTAGCCATAGGACTTTCCTATTGACTAGTCTTAGAAAACTAGAAAAGGTACCTTCACCATTAGAAATTCAAAACTCTCTTCTCTTACTCAACTTGAAATTCCACATATTGATCTTAACCTCTAGCATTTAGTAGGTAAGATCATTATGGGGGAAGTTCAAGAAGAGTTCCTATAGGGCTATTTGGCCTTAGGATTGACCCTGGGTGTTGACTTGGAACTAGGGTACACCATATCTTCACAATACATTGGTTTATGACTCATTTAGAATGGATATTTATCCAATTCTACTTGAAATACCTAACTTGGGCCTTTTACCCCTAGGCACCTCCAATTTGTCTGGCTGCCTTTGGGATCCAAATTTGTCCAAATTTCTTAAATTTTGCCCAAAATACCCAAAATTGATCAAAACTTATTTCAAACACCTCGAATACATCCAAATTTGCCAAAATTGACAAAAATTTCCAAAAAACGGCCAAATTACCAAGATACCCCCCAATGACCCAAAAATCTAAAAATTCCAAAAATTCCTAAAAAATCCCAATAAACCCAAAATATTCCCAATTTCATTTTGTCCAACTACACCATGGTCCAATTTGGTCAATTTTACTATCTTTGATAAAACCCCCAAATTAGCCCCAATATTGGCTAACACCCCAAATCTCAACAATTGAATGTCTTAGATCTCAAATTGGCATCCAATTTTTGTTGAAAACCCTTTATAAGGTCATTTGTGACCAAAC
>NW_018164518.1:305091-305560 GCF_001263595.1 Phalaenopsis equestris | reverse complement strand
ATTAGAAAAATCAATATAATTAAACTCTTTTAAAACACCACAAGTCCAATTAGGACTAAAAGTTTGGCTAAGTGTTCTTATACAAATTGATTTGCCCTTTTTAGGTGAACAGAGGAGATTCATGTGGAATAATTTTCACATTAATTTGATGCATAAATTATTTTGCAGAAATAAATTAGGGTTAGGGGTTTTTCAATTCACCATTCATATGGAATTAATACCTTAACTCTAAATTTTTATATGTTGTAGCCTCTGTCTAGGTGAACAATTTGAGCATTCTTCCAAAGACATAGGAGATCTCTAGGCAAAGATCTTAATTTTCTAAGTAATTATAGAAAATAATTATTGAAAATTGCATATGGCTTAGAAAATTCTACAAATATTCATGTGAGTTTCCTATGGCCAGAGTAGTCTTAAGAAATAATTTTATAATTTTTAAAAATCAAAATATCACTATTTTAAGCAAACC
>NW_018164518.1:297589-302231 GCF_001263595.1 Phalaenopsis equestris | reverse complement strand
TAGGAAGCTTTTCCCGAACCCAGCATAATATAAACCCTATTTAATTCCTTATATTAAATAGGGGAACCTGTCGGCCAATACATTGGTTTCGCAGACCAAACGGATGTCATAACTTTCTTTAGTTTATTTGATCGAGTCTCACCCTCAATTCTTGTGTTCATCCTTCGGGATAGATACAGGATTTAAGATAAAACGCTCTTTCATCTAAACTATGAAAATTATGGGGTCAGGTTGACTTCATCTTTTTCAAAAAAAAAATAATAAATAAAAATTTTTAAAACGTCCTTCCGAAGCGGGCAACGGGATTTCAATTCCAATGACCGACAACTTCTTACGGGCAAACCCCACCACACAAAAAATAGTGCCGACAGGGTGTAAACAAACCAAACACGAATGAATAGAGTTTATGTTCGTGTTCGGTTAGTTTGAAATTTAGTTTGTTTGAAATAAATTCGTGTTCAAAATTGTTCGTGAAGTCACTGTTTGTGTTCGTTTCTTAACAAAGAAGCCGAACACGAGCTGTTCGCGAACGACGAGCCAGTTTGACATCCCTAATATTAATATATATAAATAATATATTATATTAATTATATAACTTTT
The DNA here is from genome assembly GCF_001263595.1 of Phalaenopsis equestris. NCBI lineage: Eukaryota > Viridiplantae > Streptophyta > Magnoliopsida > Asparagales > Orchidaceae > Phalaenopsis > Phalaenopsis equestris. The sequence goes on along the minus strand of NW_018164518.1, from coordinate 301,631 downwards.
ATTATATAAATATATAATACATATTAGTATATTACTAATATAGTATAATAATATATAATTATTATTAATTTATTATATATTATAATTTATAAAATTCAATTTTTTAAAATATCATAAATTTTTTATGTATAATTATTTTAAATTATTTTATATTTCGAACAATAACGATTCGAACACGAACAAACGCATCACTGTTCATGTTTAGTTTGCTTAATTAACCGAACAAGAAAAATTTATTCACGTTCGTCTGGTTTACTCATCGAACAAATCCGACACAGACTCATTGACGAAACAAACACGAACTGCTCGCAAACAACAAGCTTTTTCTTAGCCCTATATATGGCATGGAAAATCTTGTCTCTTTTTTGGCCTAAAAGTACTCAGACGGTGTAGCCACTCACATCACACATCAATTCAAATGATAAATCTCAATCTTGGTCTCAATCACAGGTGCAATGACTAACTTGGCTCTTAAGGTCTCCGAAGCCACTAGACAAGCCTCATCAAAATGAAAGGGCACATCCTCTTATAACAAATGGCATAAAGGCTTGGTGATCTTAGAAAAGTCCTTAATGTATGACAATCAAGTCCATCGTGCCCTAAAAAGCTATTACTCTCCTTCATTAAAGTGGGTGGGGATAATGTTTCTATCACATGAATCTTGGTCGGATCTACTTCAAAAAGCTTATGACCCAACATTATTCCCTCAGTGACCATGAACTGACTCTTCTCCCAATTCAATACCAATGATACTTTAATAAGTTTGCTAGGCATGAGACAAACAATGTGCCCAACACAAAGACATCATCATGAAGATCTCAATCCTGATCTCAATCAATTCAAACAATATGACATCATGCAACACTAAAAAGTGTTCAGTGCATTGCAAAGTCCATAAATCATCGTATTAAAGGCAAAGGTCTAATAGGGGCTTGCGAAGGTGGTTTTGTCATGGTCCTCTAAGGCTATAGAGATTCGGTGATAACCTGAATAACCATCTAGAACGTAGCAGAAAGAGTGACATGCCAATCTATCCAACATCTGGTCTAGAAAGGGCGGGGGGGAATGGTTCTATTGTTTGCGTTCAACTTTCTATAGTCAATACAAATCCTCCATCTAATGACATTCCTAGTGAGTATATGCTCATTCCTCTCATTTTCTGTTGATGTTACTCTCCCATTCTTAAGTATGTAATGAATAGGGCTGACCCACGCACTATTTTAGATGAGGTTGATTATACCTGCATCTTTTCACTAAATCTTTCATCATAGGGTTCAGTCATCTCTGGGGTTCAGCTTTGGGTCAATGATCTTCTTCCATCAAAATCCTATGGATTTACAGGGGCCAGCTTATGCCTTTTATGTCAGTTGTGGTCCACCCAAAGGTCTTTCTAAAGGTTCAAAGCACTTTCATCTATTTCTTCTCTTGTCCCCACTCAATTCTGCTAAAATGATCACATGAATGGTTGAAGGCTATCTTAAGTAGGCATACTTGAGGTGATTTAGTAAGGCTTTCAGTTCTAGCTCAAAGACTACCTCTATGGATGGCACTAGGGAGTTGGCATTTATGGTGGTTTATAATAGTAGAGAAGATTATTTCGTAGATGTCTCACTACAATCCTCAATCATTACTTACTCTACTAGATCCACTACCACAATTTCAACAAATTGGCTTAACACTGCCCACTCCACCACGTCTATTTTATGGCGTTGATCATCACTTGGGTAATGGGGAACTTTCATTAACTTCAAAATATCAGAAGTGGCTTCTTGATCATTTATCCTCATGGTTAACTTCCCCTTCTGCACATTGATCATTGCCCCTCCTATGGTTAAAAAGGGTCAGCCAAGTATCAATGGTATCTCTTTGCCTTTCTTCATTTATAGAACTAAAACGTTTGTAAGAAATATGCATTAGTCCACTTTGGAGAACACATTCTCTATGATTTCTATCGGGTAGGCAAGGGATTAGTGATACACCAAAATAATATGTTGTTTTAAGTATATATGTTACGCTTATTTTTGGTGATATTGCACTTTAAATAAATGTATTTTCATGTATTTGTTGTAGGTATATCTACTTTAGGCATTTGGAGCAAAAGAAGCAAAAAGGACAAAATTTGAAGCCAACACAACGAAGTTTTGAATTCTGGCGCATGATGCTCCAGATGTGCCAAAACCCAGAACAACACGACCTTCAGCAAACTGGCGCATGATTTTCCAAATGTGCCATTTGATAGAGAGTTGGTGCATGATGCATCAGGGATGACTTTTTGTAGATTAAGGCGGTTCGAGACAAATTTTGCATGAATTTTCAAAGAGACGCTTATTCTAAACATCTCTTGGAGTAATTCAATGTATCTAGACACTTTGAAATGTTCTTTTATAAAGGGATATGTCTCTTGGATCAATGGACATGTCTTTTGAATTCAAAAGAGTTGACTTTTGGACAGAATTTTGGAGGGAATTTTGAATCCTTTTTGGAGGGAGACAACCTTTAATAAAAAAGAAGAAAGTCCGTGGCTTAAAAAGGAGAGGAGTTTTGGGCATGAGTTGTGTGGCATGAAGGAGAGTTAGAGAGAGAAAGAAAGTCATGGGCTTAGAAATTTTCTTCAAGGATTGTAAGAGGAGAGGGAATGTGAGAGATTTCTTCTTCATTACACTTCTAAGAGAGAATTGAGAGTGCTTGTAAAGAGAGAAAGGCTTGGAAAAAACTTCTAGGAGTTTGCTTGGGAAGGATTGTGAAATAAGTTGTGTCTTTTATTTATTTTATTTTGTAAACTTATTTTTATATATGAAATCTATGTTTTGCGGTATCCTTCTCATGAATTCTGAGTAGTCTTCTTTATCCTTCTCTCTATTTTGAGATATGATTTTGTGAATTTTTTTTATATGATTTTAAATGTCAATAATTTGTGATGATTTGAACTATGATCTTCATTTACTTTTTGATATGGTCAATTGAAATGTTAAAAAATGTTGAGAAACATATGTTCCGAAAGGCCTATGATTTCTACAACATGGGGAGAATCAAATTGATTTTATTTTATATGATTTTTAATGTCAATAATTTGTGATGATTTGAACTATGATCTTCATTTACTTTTTGATATGGTCAATTGAAATATTAAAAAATGTTGAGAAACATATGTTCCGAAAGGCCTATGATTTCTACAACATGGGGAGAATCACATTTGATTTCATGGGAGAGTATTTCATCTATGGAATTGAATGCAAATAAATAAGGAAATATACTTTGTTGGGTGCAGAATTGGAAATTTTAAGGTGACATATTAAAATCTCTGATTTGGTCCAGTTGATTGGGAACTGATGCGAGATTGTTAGTCCTTAAGTGAGGGAGTAGTGGGAGCTCTGAAGTGGCAGCCAGTATTCTCCTAGCCTAACCACATAATTAGGGACCAAACTCTGGATTAGTCAATGTTCTTTATGCACTCAGAAGAGGGTAAATAATAGGATTGCTCTTATTTTATACAAAACAGTTTTTATATATATTTTTTCAAATGATTTTTAATTTCTTCACAAATTATATACTCATTGTAAAGGGGAATGTGTAAAGGGGAATGATGTTTTAATTAAATTTGAACTTTCCATCACAACATCTTAGTTTTAATTTTCATAATTTTACTTTTGAAAGTTTAGCATTTAGTTTAGTTAATTTTGTCTTTTAACTATATTTTAATTAGCATTCACTTATTACTTAATATTCAAACTTCGCACTTCAATTTTTATATTTTTAAAATAGTAATTTACATTATAATCTTAGGAACTTATTTACATGCATTTCCAACTTCCTTGTGGGATCGATATCTAGAACTCTATTAGAGCCTTTCATTACTTGAGCGATACATATACTTGAGTTATTTTTAAAGGGGATTTTAGCAGTTTAAAGATTATTAAAAGATAAAACTATTTTAACTGAAGTTATTTTGTTGGGTTTAATTTGATGGTCCAGTTGATTGGGAACTGATGCGAGATTGTTAGTCCTTAAGTGAGGGAGTAGTGGGAGCTCTGGGGTGGCAGGG